>NC_045598.1:176928387-177231417 GCF_009762305.2 Zalophus californianus | reverse complement strand
TTCTGGCTACATGGTGGAGGATGGATAGGAAAAGAAAGAGAGAGGGAAAGAGAGAGAGAGAAAGCGAGCATCTAACTGTAGGTAAGAAACCGGCTGGAAGGTTGATGTACTTTCTTGGAGTGTATAGAACAAAACATCCTGATCATATTTTATTGTTATTGTAACACGGGACAGAAAAAAGCATAGCTTTTAAAGAAGTAAGACCTAACTTAAATCCTATTCAGTAGCTACGTGGCCATGGCAAATGCGTAGACTTATCTGGGTCTGTCTCTACTTCTACTTAATGACATCTGCTTCACAGGACCTGTGTGAGGATAGGCAGCTAAAATATTAAATGCATCAATACTGGGCCCGACACATGGAAAGTACTAGGGAAATGGTGATCCCTCCTGACTCTATGGATCTGGGTCCTTGGTCTTCTTCAGTTTCCCCAGAGACATACTGGCTTGTCCTGGTTGGTGCAAAGGTATTCAGGAGGCCATGGTATGCATTCAGTAGGCTGTCTCAGGTTTCTGGTAATTTCATGTCAGTGTATTTGCACACATGCACACACACACACACTACACACACACACACACACCCCTTACTTGAAATGGTCTGAAAGCGGAAAATTTTCCTGTGGAATATCACAAACAGAAATAGGTCTGCAAAAAGGAAGCCCTTAAATGAAAAATTCCAGATATACCAGTTGGTACATTCTAGAACACCAAGGATCAGACCAGCATTTCCATCACTCTTTTGGCCTCCAGTTTCCAGCCATGGATACAGACATTTTGCCGCCTCCATTTTAAATTTAGATTTTGACATCATCTCCTGGCCTGAACATGGGTCGTGGTGGACTGCCAAGTTCACATGGCTGTTTTCTCCAATTCTAGCTTCCCTCTAATCTGTCCTGTCTTGACAATTTTCACTCATTCCTTCACAGAGAGCTTACCACTCACTCCACTTTTTTTCCACCTTCAATTCATGGAAATGAATCAGGTCTGTGATGGCGTCATTCAAAAGAGAAAGCTAATTAAAAAGGTCCCCTTTCCTTCCTCTTAGAGACCTTGCAATAGTTTTCTCCTTTTAGGAGACACAAGCCAGGAAGGAAGCTCTTCAGTGCAGCTGTAAATAGAGAAGCCTGGCTGGAGTTTGGGGGAAACAGGGTGATCATTCCCAGCTAAACTGTTAGCTCCCTGGGGACAAGTTTTAAGCTGCTTTGTCTTTTCCAAGGTCAGGATAAACAGAATAACCTCAGGCCACTTTAACCAGAAGGAACATGTAATAATGGGATACAAAAATTAACTATAGTGTAAGTGTGATTAAGTTGCTCTATGGGGAAAGATATTTTGTAGGAGATGTTCATCCTGGGATGAGAGTTCTAATAAGCACCAATATTTACATAGCTCTTCCTATGTGTCAGGAATTATTTTAAGTGTTTTATACATGTCAAGTCATTTGATATTCACAGCCACTAAAAGGGGTAAGTACTATTTTAAAGATAGGGAAACAGAGGTGTAGACGAAATGAAGGGAATTGCACAAGGTCATTCACTTAGTTAACATCAGATCTGAACCCTGACGATTTGGTTCTGGAGTCTATGCTCACAGTCACTGCATTACTTTTTTTTTTTTTTAATGAATACTCAAGTAGTCATAACTCAAATTGAAACAGTGTGTGTGAGCAAGAAGCAAACTGTCTTTGGAGTAGGTGGACCAGAGAATCATAGTTTTGGACCATATAGTGTTGAACCAAAAATGTGTTACATTTGAGTTAATTGCCTATATTTTCAAGTTGAGGAAAACTGGAAGTTCTGAAAGAGTAAGCAATGGAGACTTTATATTCTCTCCAACTGAAACTTCCATTCTATAGATTTGAAAATTGAGGCCAAAGTGAGTTAGAGGAGTTGTCTAATGTTGTCCAGCCATGTAAGTGCAGAGATAGAATGAGATATGGACTGAATGTTTGTGTCCTCCCCACCCAAATTCATATGTTGAAGCCCTATCTCCAATGTGATGATGTTTGGAGGTGGAGTCTTCGAGAGGTGATTAGGTCATGAAGGTGGAGCTCTCATGAATGGAATTAGTTTCCTTATAAGAGGAGACAAGAGACAGATAGTCTCTCTCTGCCATGTGAGCACATAGCAGGAAGGTGGCCATCTACAAACCAGGAAGAGAGTCCTCACCAGGAACCAGATCAGCCAGCACCCTGATCTAGGACTTGCCAGCCTCCAGAACTATGATAAGTACATTTCTGTTGTTTAGCCACCTAGTCTATGGTATTTTTGTTATAGCAGACAAAACTGAGGGATGAGACCCCAGATCTGACTCACAGAGGGAGGCTCTTCTTTGAAGATCCTGCGATGCCTCTTCCCAAGTAGATCCAAGTTCAGACTCTAAAGTCCCAACCCGACCTATAATTTGACACAGGATTTTCATAATATTAAAACAACCTTGACTGTTATTAGAGTGGACTGGGAAAAACAGACTAGAAGTCAAGTTCACTGGACTTTACACTAGATCCTGCCACTCGCTGTATTCGTGACCATAGGCCAGTATCTTAACCCTTGAAGCCTGAGTTTACTCATCTGTAAATGGAGACAATGTTGTTTGCTCACTCTGCCCCACAAATTTGCTATGAAACTCAACTGAGGTAGTATCGGTGACAATATGATGTCAGTGTAAATTAGTAACAGGATGTATGTAACCCTTAGCTTCCTGACTAAAGATTAAACTTTTTGAGGGTATGTTGTAGACTGTCCTCTCTATTTTACATGTTCTTGTAGTTCTCATATAAGGGTGCATAGAATGATTAGACAGGAAAATATCAGTCATCCAGTGGCTCCAGCCAGAGTAATAGAAGAAGCCATTGAGTGATTCTTCTGGGGGATTACTGTAAAAAATGAGGGAAGATGTTTAAAGTGAGGGTTGTTTGCTTTCCATCTGTGTAAGCATGGGCCTGTGAGGTGCCAGGGCCTTCTTGACCATCACTGGTCAGCAGTCCACCCTGGCAGAAGCCAAGACTTAGTGTTGGGGGAAGGAACACTAGAGGTGGAGTCAAAAGACATGGTTTTAAGTGTTAGCTCAGTTCTTCGGAAGCTGTGTGTCCTTAGGTAAATTATTTTACCTCTCTGGGCCTCAGCTAGGTTGTCATGATTAAAGGACATTTTTATAAGTATTAAGCATTAGTTCCCTTCCCGCTCATGAGCTTTATTACAGCACACAAATTTTCACTGGGGGTCTTTTCCAGGTATGTATTTTATTATTTTTTATTTGTTTTTTTCCTCCTTTCTCCTCTTCTTTTACCTTCTGGTGAGTCAGGTTGCTTCCCCTTCATTTTACCCCAACTCATCCTGCTCAGGTTGAGGGCATTTCTTTCTCTCAGGGTGAAAATATCCAGTGAGTAAACCCACAGTCCTTAATAGCAGGAAAGTCAGATCCATTTAATGTAATCTGGTTTCTGCCTCTTCTTCTTCCTGAAGAATTTGAATAAGCTTCGTTGCCTCTTTTTCCTGACAGAGTTTCAGACTGGATCCTAGAAAAATTCTGGTCAAACTAAACAAATGATTCACTGAAGAATGAGGGGGGAAAACTGCCTTCTTGTTCTTTCTAGCTAATGAATTGAATTGATACAGGAACTTCATCACGTTCTCAGGGAAATCCTGTTGGCTGGGACTCACTCCTCAGCACCACTAAATTTAGGTCACAGCTCAGTGAAGAACAATTACAGATCCTTAATAAAAGATAATTCATCCAGTGACATCAAGCAGGACAGCTGGGCAGGCATCCTTATTTTCTAGTTAATGCTGAGGGGGTGGGGGACACGGAATGGGGATGGATGTTGACAGAAAGTCATTTTCTGACCTTGCATATCCACTGGCTGACCTGTTCTGGGGCATATGCCAGTCCATGCATTTACAGCAAGTGAAAGCTGAACCTAACAAAACCCCCACAAAACAGGTTCTTAAAGTGGGCAAAGACAAAAAAGAAGGTGGGAAAGAGGCATATTGGGAAGAGGGAATTCAGAAGTCCTGCATTTGAATCCTGATAGCTCACACTTTCTCCAGATAAATCTTTCTCTATTCTGCCTTCTGCTCTTTACCCACTTCATTCTCTACTTTTCATTCTTACAGTTTTACAGTTGACTCTTAATAAGGGAGGAGTTAGGGGATCCACAACCCGCACATAAATCTGCAGGTAACGTTTGACTCCTCCAAAACTTACCTACAAATAGCCTCCTGTTGACCAGAAGCCTTACTGATAACACAATTAATATATATTTTACACGTATATGTTAAATGTATTACATATGTGTGCATATATGTTAATTGTATCATGTACTGTATTCTTACAATAAGGTAAACTAGAGAAAAGAAACTTATTAAGATCATAAGAAAGAGAAAATATATTTACATTACTGTACTGTGTGTATCGGAAAAAAATCCAACTATAAGTGGACCCACACAGTTCAGACCCATGTTGTTCAAGGGTCCACTGCACTTTACAACTCTTCATAAACTATACTTTCTCTGTTCTTTGTGTCTTGGCCGACCCTATTCCTCCAGAATGAAATTTCTTTCTCTCCACTTTAAATACTTTTTCATGCTCATCTTTTAAAGCCTAGTTCAGTTTATCACCTCTTTCAGAAAGCTTTCTGTGACCCTTGTAATGTTGCCTTCCTCTGAATCTTTGTTTGACTTCTTCATTAGACTGAGCTTCGTCAAAGAGGCTCAGTGCCATAATGTTCTTGGTGACACACTGGTAACGCAAGCTACTGAAGCCAATTTTCCTAAGGACTTAATGACTTCCTTGTTGCTGAATCCAACAGACATTTCTCAGTGCTTATTTCCTAGCCCTTTCAATGGAAACTTACACTGTTTACAAGCTTTTTCTTCTATTGTAGGTTGAATCGTGCCCCCCTCAAAAGATATGTTGAAGTCCGAATCCCTAGTACCTGTTAATTGTCCATTCAAGATCCTACACAGTTTTGCTAAGAGGAAATCTGATCACATCATTTGTTTCCTGAAAGTCTTCAAGGACCCAGTCTTTAAGGTCTAAACTTTTCATTATTGCACACCATCCTGTTTAAAATCCAAATCGTACCAAATTCTCCATGCTCCTTCTCACCTTCTACCATCTTATTTTTTCTTCAGCCAGATTAAAATGCTCATGAGTTTTCACATACATTGTGTTTTTCCTGCTTACAGGCACTTTTGCACGATATTCTCAATACCTGAATCCTCTTCTTTATCTTATCCACCAGCCTAAACTTACTTATCCCTCAAGAATTGACTCAGTCACAATCTTCTCCCAGAAGCATTTCTGTTCGGATCACCTCTCCAGATGAAATAAGGGGTCCTTTCTCTGTGTACCCATAGGATTCCATGCCTACTTCTAACATCATTTATTCCATGCTATGTGTAAGTATCTTCACATCAGATTCTGAGTACCCTGGGGGTAGAAATTGAATATTACTTAACACTATATAACCAGGATCTCAAGCATATCACTTACTAAGTGTATGTTTTTCAATAAAAGATGATATACATCAATGAACCAAATTCTATGGAAGCAAAGGGGGATGTAATGACCAAAATAAAAATGGCCTCACAAATCTGAATATAAGATTTGTTCAGGGACCAAGATAATCTCTCTGTTATGGTATGTATGCCATGCAGTGTTGTACCCAGACACGTGATTTGAAGAGGACAGAGCCACATTTTGTGCGTGTGTGTGTCTGTGTTTGTGTGTGTGAACTAGCTAGCTATAAAACTCTGACACACACTGTTGTAGGGGCTGGGAAAAGTAAAATTCTACCTAATTCCTATATAATAGTCTCTCAGTAAATTGAAAGATACATCTGGAGTCCAGAGCTCAGGCCTGGATCCACTGCTTACTAGTTTTATAATTTGGGAGAAGTTCTTTTTCCTCTTGAGAATTTTAGTTTCTATACCTATCACACAGAAATTAAAAATGCTTTGCAGGGTATCCTGATAATCAGATAAAATATATGAAAGAGACAAAAGGGCCTGATGGATACTGGCAAATTTCAACTTCTTTTCTTCTCAGGGTAGAACAGGACAGAGGGGGAGAGAAAAAATAAGAGTAAATTTCAAACAAATGAACGACACAATTAAAAACTTTTTTTTTTTTTTTTTTTTTTTTTTAGCTCAGAGGGACAAATATATCAAGAGGAACTTTCCACAGAAACTCAGTAAGGAGAAGCCATTACAGGAATTTTAGGAAGCTGTTGTGAACAATTAAGAAACACTTTGTGTCAAAAATTTTAAGTCTGAGAAAAAGAAAAATTTGAATTAAATTAGAGTAGCAACTGATTCTTGGATGCATAAATAGTGTCATTAAGTTTTCTAGTAGGATATCCTAGATTCTGATTGGCACCACTCAACTCTAATGATGAATACAGATGGCATATATTAGTTATGATTTTTCCTTTGAGCACTGTATATTTTATCATTTAATTTTTCCCTAAAGCTCTGATTTTTATGTTACTTCAGTGATGTATGTTTACAATCAGAGACCAAAAGAAGAAAAAGTAAAATGTCTATACTCTTACTCACCTAGAAACTGTTATTAACATTTCATGTATATATTTTCAGATCTTTTCCTAAAATATATTTATATTTTTCCATAATGGGACTAGATTGTGCATGTTTCACTAAAATGTGCTTTTTTTCATTCAAAACACCATGAGAATTTTTGTGTGACAGGAGATCATCTGCTGCCAGCCATGAGGAAGTAACCTTCTTCAGATTTACTTTCCTATCACAAACCACTTGAAAATGGTATTAAATATTTATTTGTTTATTCTAGAGAGAGAGAGCAAGAGAGGGAGAGAGAAAAGGTGCAGGCAGAGGGTCAGAGGGAGAGGGAGATATAGTCTAAAGCAGACTTTGTGCTGAGCACGTGGCCCGACATGGGGTTAGATCTCACGACCTTGAGAGCATGACCTGAGCCAAAACCAAGAGCTTAACTGACTGTGCCACCCAGGTGCCCCGCAAAATGGTATGAAATATTTAAAACAACCATTTTCAAATGCTGGAAAACAGGCAGTGCAGGACTGTGATCCGCAAAATCGGGGGCAGAAATGAGGTTAGCCCTACAATCATCCTGGGTTACCCCTAAAGACGATGTATGAACTGTTGTCAATGGGCAGGCTCTGAAACAGCATGGTGGTCTCCTGAGTTGAGGAAGGAGAGATCATTTGGGGGAGACGTAGAGGTAGCTGGGATTTGCTGGGGGAAAGTACTGGAAAAGATGAAGTGCTCCAGAAATCTGCACAGAGTCTTAGACACCATAGGTAGGCATTTCTAGATGCATGGGCTGAAACTCCATGAGACTGAGCAAACAGTAACTTCATGGAAAGAAGAATTATCAGGCAACCCTAAGTTGAAAAACTGCCAGCACTCATGTGGAGCTGGGGAATTGGTTGAGTTCATGCCAGCCAGAGTTTAGAGACCTTGTTGAAAACACAGGGATTTTGCTACAGATGTCAGAAAGATCACACTTAAGGGGGTGCTAAACTATCCCTAGATCAGCCCTAATAAAGCTTAAAAAAAGCTTAGGAAAAGCCAAATGAAACCACAGATCTCCTCATGTGATTCTGGGCAAGTAAATTAACTTTCTGGGCTCAGTTTCTTTGCCTGCAAATTGGGGTAATAACTGAAGTTCTATAATGATAATGGCATTCATTGATTGCTTACTCACTATTAGACACAGCTCTAACACAGATGCTTCAAGTACCCAACAAATTCTGGTATTATTATCAATGGTTCTAGGCATTCTGTTCTCAGAAAAGAGCAATGGCCAGTAGCAGAGCTAACACAAGGCATTACTCTACAGCCACCAAACAAAGTCACATTCAATGGGTGAGAAATAGCCATATCTAAGAAAGACCCTATTACTTTGGCAATCAGCCAATTTAGGACTTACTCACAGTCCTCAGTGACCTGTAAAGTGAACTCAAAGACCTTTTGAACTCCCATTGCTATTCACTTACTTACAGACTTTACCCAACTGAACTGTGAAAGTTTGAGGGCAATGACTATGTTTTATTCATTTTTATATTTCCTCATATTACACAGTGTCTGTTGCAGAGTGACTCACAATAAATGTTAGTTTAGTTAAAGTAAATTCAGAAGGTGTTCATTCATTTACAGAACAAATTAGCTGGTAACGAAATACTATGTCCTGTTCGATTCTGCCGAGGAACAAGTAAGTTGCCATATGAATGCAACGAAATTTCCTGTTCAATATGTGGTAAACAAATTCTTCTGGTATCAAAGGAGATTAGTGCTAACCTTTCCTCTACCACATTGAACCTTTAAGCCCTCAAGACACTCCGCTGGGGCAAATTTGTGATGTGAGCACTGGAATGTTGTAATGCAATCGGAATGAAAAGCCACTGTACCCAGAAATTAAAATAAGATAGGAGCCAAGTAGCAAGAAAGCATATTAGAATATATTCTAGAGAAAAACCTGGAGGATGCTCCATGGTCCCTGCCTGTTGGGGAAGGAAACCCTGAATTTAGATTTATCCCCTGACACCCTAATTGTCCTTCTCCCATATCTTCCTTTTAAAGCAAAAGAAAACCTAACAATGAGATCAATTTTCATTCCCAGACTTTGTCAGGCTGTCTGAGTATAATGTAGCTCATTCTAGCCACTTGGTGAACACAGCTTGGACTTTGGACTCAGGTCATCTTGGGTGTGATCCTGGTTTTGCCTCAGACAAACAAGATGATGCACAAATGTGCTTTCCATCCCCCATTTCCTTATCTGAGGTTGGTGCCCACTTTGAGAGTTGTGAGAATTAAACCATGAAGTGCTGAGTGTTCAGTGAAAGATGGTGCCCTTGCTTCACGTTACTTGAAAGTAGCATAAACAAAATTCGATTCTGAAAGACATGTGAAGGGCAGGTATCATTTTCTTGTTCTTCAAGCTTGTTCTGAAACACCACCCAAAGTTCTTTTCTTTCTTTGATGATTGGAGAAGACCCTCTGTCCACTGTGTCATGCCAAAAGAGGTGCTGCTTTCTTTCTGGATCTTTGTGGCTGCTCTAGCATGGGCTTGCCCTAGTGACTCAACACAAGACCACCTTCAGAACTTCTTGAGGTCAAATCAGCCTATGGTCAGTGTCCCCAGCTGCTCTGCTCTGCCTTTTCCTTCAGATCATTGATGGCTACTTTGCAAGGGTGCATCATGAATTGGAGAGTGAGTCTGAAGCTCCAATAAGCCAATGTGAAGGTCATCAGATTTTGTTGGGGTAGTTTAGCTTTTGACCTCCAGATTATTCCTGAGTGGTAAGAAATGCGCATTTTCATAATTCCATGATAAAAGCTATTCCTTTGCCTGGATTGTTCTTTCTCCTTCCCCTTTTCCTAAAACAACTTGGCAAAATCTTACTCTTTTTTAAAGTTTCAATTTTCCATATTGTTTCTTCCATGAAAACTTCTTCTTCCTATGTTACATTACCATTTAATGGGCTCATATTACTATAACTGGAGTTTTTTTCCCTATTAAGTTTATGGTACAATGAATGCACCCCTTTCTACATCAAGAATGTATAAAATTGGGGGGCCCATATATCCCTCACCTATATAAAAGTTGGAGAATCAATAGTTCAGACCTGTCCAAATTTCTCTTCTTTTCCTTGCTATGAATTTTGGGGTCTCCAGGTGACTTTAAGTGCTTTTAGATGGTAGGTGGTTTTACTGGCTTGGTCTTACCTCAATGTACTCTCTATGACATAGGGATGCTGGTGGATAAACAGAAGCTGGCCTTGGCAGGTTATATCCAAAACCCAGTTGCAGGGAAGTCCATAGCTCCAACGGCTGCCACAGATGTTATGACAACTTGGTGTCCTTCAGAGAAACTTTGATTGAATTGGACAAGGTCTTTCCTGTGTTCTAGTGACATAAGGCAGTGGAGATTGGGGCTGTGGCAGAACAATACCCAGGGAGACTGTGGTACTGCTTAATTATTTCAAGTCAGAACAGAAACACATATATTCAAGTCTCATCTGCAGAAAACAAGAAAGTCTTGGGATTTTGTCACCAAGGATTAGAGAAATGTTCAGGAGAAGCAAAAATTACAGGGGAGTATGGCAGTAGCAAGTGTCATGTGTTCCCCACACTATTTTCTCTCCTTGGGAATGTAGGAAGACACTTACCAATCTCCATTGCAAATACGTTGGGGTTATATGACTAAATTTTGGGCAATGAATGTACATGGAAGTGATATAAGCCACTCCAGTCACGTTCTTTAAAACCCGACCCTCCAGCTTTCTTTTCCTTTCCAAGGTAATGTAGAAGGATATAAGTTCCAGAGTTTCAGGATGGTGGAGGGGAGGAACCAACTTTTATTGGGTTGTGATGTGGGTGGGAAACTTGTATTAAGTCTCTGAGATATTAGTGTTTATTTTTACCCCAAAGTAGCTTAGCTGACTTAAGATAAGAAGCTTCCCTTGTTTTTAAAGCTATGCCATAGGTAGGTCCAGGAATTAAAAAAAAAAAAAAAAAAAAAAGTAGATACAGTAAGCTCCAAGGAGCTACAGTCTAGGGGGAGAACACCTACTGGGTTATAGCCAAAAGTAACACAGCTCTAGCAATTAGGTCTGTCAGTCTAGGACCATAGACTCATCTCAGGGCACCTGAGTGAGGACTGTTTCTAGCAACATCCACACTACCAGCTCAGAAACAATCCAATTCCTGGTCTCCTTGGTGATGATCCCTCTCCTAGGTCTTGTCTCTTTTTTTCTTTCAATATGGTCAAACCTTTGCCTCCTGTATCTGCCTTCAAGGGGAAATCACCACTGGCGAGGTGAACGTGACTTGAAGTTTCTTCCTCTAAGGGAGGGCCTGCTTAGCAATTCTGGCCAATTTATTGTTCCCACCTACAATCTGAAGTAGACACTAAGTCCTTTTGCTAAAATCATAATTTTGATCTGTAGGTGACTGTCTGTGTATTATAGTAATAAGATTGCCTTAGTTACTGGTAAACCTGCCCTTGTAAACTGTGGTCTCCTTAAAAAGGGATGACGTTTTTGTATCTCTGTCATCCCTGTACGTCCAGCACCCAGCAACCATGCTTGACACAAAGTGACCTGTGATCCAGGAAGGAATGACCAAAGCACTTAGCCCCCATAACACAGCCAACAGCACTTTGCTACTTCTTCACCCTATTGGTGGTGGTGACTTGCCTAGAGTTGGAGGCTACAGTTCTGCCATGTATTTCTAACAATTTTTCTCTTCAGAGTGCCTTTACCTAGGATGACCTCTTTGGGGTGGGCACAATGATATGTCCCAGGGACCTGCCCCTCATCCCCATGTCCATGAATTGTAACAAAACAGTTGTGTCATGGCTGGAACAGTTCTCTAATCCCATTGGCAGCATCCATTGGCTTTTCTGGGCCAGCAGGCTGAAGTCATACTTGGAACATGCTTTGCTCATGGAGATTCATCTCAAATGCCAAGTGCAAGGGTGACTGGCCATTACACCCAAAATAAACCTGGGCAGTAGCCCTCATAATTTTTTCTCAACTGAGGGAAATAGCTTGGGAAACATAATTCTGAGGGACTCAGATAGTGAGACGACATAGGATCATAAGGATTCAAAGATGAAAGGGGCCATTAAGAGCTTTTTACAATCTTTCCATTTTATAGGCAAGAAAACTGAGGACCAGAGAGCAAAGGGACTCACCCAAGATCAAAACACTTGACAGCAAAAAAGCCAGGAGTAGAATTAAGTTGCTGGAGATCCTGAAGATCCTCATCAGCCGAAGCTGCTAAAACATTTTTTTCTGATCACGTGTAGGAACCCAAAGTTAGGCATAAAGGCAATAAAACCTACCAAGATGCTGTGTTTGACACTTTACATGAGTTGTCTAATCTTACCTCAAAAGCCCTATTCTCCGTTTTGCAGAGGAGGTAACTGAAGCTTGGGGCAAGGTGCCACCCAGCCACTCAGTGTCTCAATAGACTCTCAAACACCTACCTGCCTGTTTCTGGGGCCCAGGATCTTAACCACATTCCATGGCAATCTAGTGGCACTGAGAAATGAATGAGCATGTCGTAAACCCAAAATTCAAGACCTTCCTAAATGCCAGAGCATGCCCTCAGCCAGATTATGAGACATGAAATTTGTCCTTAGGCAGATGGCCACAGTCACTCACCCAACCCACTTCAGGTCTTCTGGAGTGGCTCCTTTTGCTTTAAATGTCCTGTTTCTGGGCACCTGGGTGGCTCAGTCAGTTGAGCATCTGCCTTCGGCTCAGGTCATGATCCCAGGGTCCTGGGATGGAGTCCCACATTGGGCTCCCTGGTCAGTGGGGAGTCTGCTTCTCCCTCTCTTTTTGCCTCTCCCCACTTCTTGTGTGTAAACACACACACACACTCTCTCTCTAAAAAATAAATAAAATATTTAAAATAAAATAAATGTTCTGTTACTAAGTGGTAGGGATTTTAAAAAAAGAAAGCTCTGATGGAGGATCTGGTTTTATCTCTGCTACCAACTTCCCGTGTGATCTTTATAATATTACTTCACCTCTCTTTCCTTCAATTTCTTTATACTTTCAAAATAAGAAGGTGGAGTGGAACAAATCATTCTGAAGCCACAGACAGGCTTGGTAGGGGAGTGTGGACAATCAGTGATGCTTGTTGTAGGTATATTAAGGGGTTGGTATCATAAATGACCAGGATTTGCCATCCAAAGACCAGACGGTCTTTGAGATCCGTTTGAGGTCCCTTCAATTTCTAATGAAATCCTCCCAGAATTGCAATGAAAGAACTAATCCGTGAGTTACCCCTTCCTTCCACTCCAGAAACCTGCAGTCTGTGGGAAAGATCTTTGGTGGTAACTCCCAAGAAATAGTGAATCCAGTATTTTTCCCAATGGAGAAGCACCCTCCTAACCACCACCCAGAAGGGAACATGATGTCTCCTCTTCTGTTAGAGCCTGGAGTGATCCACAAGTGCTTACAGCAGGGAGGGAGAGGGACACTGACATGCCACAGGACTTGGAAGATGCTGTTTTGAGGTTTAAAAATTAACAGCTCATTATAAAATTTATTTGAGGTCTAGGCAATCTCCACATACCTATGTAATTAGGAATAGGGCAAGCTAGAGCCAGAGAAGTAAAATATCACTTTATTTCACACACATTTATTTAGAACCCTCTCTGTGTTATGTATTATTTTAGGCAGAGAAAATAAACAATAACACAAATAAGACACAGTTCTAGCTTCTTGGAACTTACTAACTGTAGCAGAGACGACTGGCTGTCCATCAGAAAATGTATGCTTCCCCTCTGGAGATGAGGGTTGTTGCTGGAAAGGGGCTGTCCTGGCAGAGCCTACTTTTCTCAGCCTTAGAGTGAATTCTTGTCAATGAAATGAATGGGAGCGATGGGTATCACTTCTAGGGCAAACTGCCTATGGAGCAAAGGGTCTTCTCTCTCTCTCGCTCTCTCTCCTCATTTGCTGGCTGAACATACTTCTCTGGAAGAGTTGGGGACCATGATTCCCTGAATCACATGTGGAAAGCTAACTGCTGACAATTAACACCTGCATCCACCTGCTAACATAAGCAGAAAATACATTTTCTTTATAAGTAAGACGATAAGCCACTGAAGTTTTAGTTTATTTGTTAAATCAGCTAGGGTTTCCTTAACAAATACACCCAAAGTGTTCATGGAAGATGAATAAACCAGAATTTACAAGTTACTTAATTTTGTGTCATGATAGGAGTCAGTTCTATGTGCTATGGAAATACAGATCTGGGATCAGGGAAAACTTCCTCTTGAAAATAGAGCAGCCCATAGGAATTAGTTATGGGAAAGGGTATGACTAGGGTGGAGTTGGAGGGATTCAAGGGAATGGCAGGTGGAAGGGTCCAGAGGAAAGAAGGAACATGGTACCTCCTATAGCAAGCCGGGTTCAGTGCTTGCAGCTGAGGTTCAAGCAAGGATTGGGGGATTGACAGAATGGAGTGGTAAACAGGGCCAGATGATGGCGTGTTGGAAGGTTTGAATTTGACAGGAAGACAGTGGGAACCAAAGCACGACAATATTGTAATTGCCCTGGATCAGAGAAGGCAAAACCAGAAGGAGGAGATCATGCCTATCTGATCCATCATTGCTTCCCACTCTCTAGAGCAATGCCAGCTCCAAAACAAGGAGGGAATATATTCATTGCTTGATGGATGAGCAAATGGGTAGACCATTTAAGAGCCTGTTATACTAGCTCAGATGAAAGATGATGGGACTTAAGCAAAGGTAATGAAAGGTAGCTGATGTGGATACAGTTGAGAGATTGAGTTAGTGAGGGATTGACTGGGTGTGGGAGTACAGGGAGGACTTCCAGGTTAGTTTCACTTGGTAAATTGCTACTTGTAACAATTGCCATGTACCAGGGACATTAAAAAAAAAAAAAAGATTTATTTATTTATTTTAGAGAGACAGAGTTCTTGTGGGTGGGGGGAGGGCCAGAGGAAGAGAATCTTCAAACAGACTCCCCGTTGAGCATGGAGCCCCATGGCGGGGAGGGGGCGTTCAATCTCATGATCTGAGCTGAAACCAAGAGTTGGTTGCTTGACCAACTGAGCCACCCAGACGTCCCAACAGGGACTGTTAGAAGTTTTTTACACATGGTAATTTATTTAATCCTTCTAAAAGCTCTATGAGTTAACTCATAAATATCAGATAAGAAAAATGAGGCACAGAGGGATTAATCATATACCACAAGTCACACAGCAAGTTACTACTGGAGCCAGGAGTTAAACAGTCTGGTTTTGGAGTCCATGCTGCCCTGAGTATGAGATTTTTTTTTTTTTTTTAAGATTGTATCTATTTATTTGAGAGAGAGTGAGAATAAGAGTGAGAGTGTGAGAGAGAGAGAGCATGTGCACAGAGGGAGAGGAAAAGCAGATTCCCCACTGAGCCCAACCCGGGGCTCAATCCTAGAATCTTGAGATCATGACCTGAGCTGAAGGCAGATGCTTAACCAACTGAGCCACCCAGACACACATGGGTATGAGATTTTTTTCTGCTATTATAAAACTTAGTAGGGAAATCTGAATTGGGAAGAAGAAAATGAGTTGACATTCAGACTTGTGAAATTTAAGTTGCCTGTGGAACACACAAGTGGAAATATCAACCAGGCAGGTGGATATTTGTACTAAAATTGGTGAAGACTGTACCTAGAGTGTAAACTCTGAGAAAATTGGTCAGAGAAAGCCTGAGTTCATTGCAGTTAGTGTCAAACTGCTAAATACAGGATGCAACCATGTGAGTGTAGACAATCCAAGGTACAAATTTTGTGCAGCATGAAAGATATGAGTGGACATTACAGGATGTGCATAAAGAAAGAGTAGAGACATTGAAATGGAGTAAAGACAGGGACATGTCCCTTAGTCGTATCCAGCTAAGTGCGCCATTAATCCTAATGAAAGAGGGCCTGAAATTGTCAGCAGAGATGTAGTACATCATGCATGTGGCTTGTTCTCTATGTAGTTTTGTTTTGTTTTTTCAATAAATGCTACAGTAATTATTTAATATTACTGTAACTACTTATGCTTTTCATTACACATGGTGTGTTTGGTCATTTAAAATTAATATTTGCAATAGAATGTAAATTAAAGGAATCCTACCACATTTTGCAAGAGGAGAGAGGTGCTCGAACCAAATAAATAGCAATTGTCATCACAGTTTTAGCACTTCTTACAGAATAACTGGAACAGGGTTGAGTCCTATTTGAGCATTTTGTAAACACATTAATATTCTGTGTATCTGTTAGTCTAAAACAAGTACAGTAATATCAACCACAAAAATACTTTGTTGGGAGATATTAGTAAATTAGTGAATATATTAATAAAAAATACAAAGAACATAGAACATGCTAATAACAGTAGTACTTATTTCTCCAGTGTGTATTTTTTTCAGGCTGCTCATACATAAAGGTATGCTCTTTTGTCCTGAGCTAAACCCACACGAGTATTTTGGCCTCTCCTGGCTAGCTTTCAACCCTTAATTTGTCATAATAGTATCAATAATGGTATCTCAATTGACTAATGCTTTAAATTTAGGAAGTGCTTTGACATGTGTTGCTTATTTAATCTTCACACAACTCAGGGAGAGAAATAAACTCCATTTTGTAAGTGAAGGACATGATGCTTAGAGACGGTTGGTTATTAATACTGCCTTTACTATAACAGTGGTTAACAAAGAGGATTTATTGAGCATTCATCCTGTTCTGGGGACTTTGAGAGCATGCCATGTTTTACGTTTTTTTTTCCCCTCCAAATCCTATACTGATCTATTAAAAGAAAAAAAAATTATAAGGTAAATCATCAATTATTGCAAAATGTAAATATTCAAAAGTATAGCATATCCAGGAGATGATCATTCTTCTGAGATTTTCACAGCCTTTTTAGTTAACAGTAGTAAAATCTCACCTTACAAATTTAACCATGACTAGTCCATTAACTCACTTTCCTTACAAATAGTTTTTCATCATGTAAAAGTGTGTAAACAATTCCTTTAGAAAATTTGCAGCCTTATAACTTGCAAAGAACATAACAGATAAAAAAATCCTTAGAAAATAAATAAAGCAAAATAAAATAAAATAAAATAAAATAAAATAAAATGGTGACACTTCCTGGAAATTAGTCATCAGCCTGGTGGTTATATTTTGATATATATTTTTTTTAATTTTGGTAATTTAAATCTATAATTGAAAATTCATCTTCAAGTTCAAATGCAATATTTATTTGCAATAACAACTATTTATAAGGCAAAAGACAAGTGCATGTAAATTTGACAGTGACAAAATGAGACAAGGGATAGCATGTTAATCCAGTAAAATGCACATTAAATGGAAAAATCTTGAAGTGTTTTGTCAAAAATTCTTTGGTTTCATTGCAAATGAACTTTGCAAGCTATAAAGCTATAAATTTTCTTACTTCTTTTTAAAAATCCTCTTAACAAACCCATGCACTAAGTATAATTATTATTCCCATTTTACCTATGGGGAAGCCAAGGCTCAGAGAGGTGAAGGAGCCACCCGAGGACCCAGGAGCAGGTTTTGGAATGACACTTCCACCCGAGCCCTCTGGCCCCTGATCCTGCCCACTGCTCTTTCTCCTACTCTTCACATGTAGCCTCATCTAAGCCAGATTGTGCTTCTGAACTGGGAAGTTTCCCAACGTGCACAAATTGTTCTTTATGCGTGCTGTTCAAGACAAACCATTGCCTTGTGGCTGCCCTTTTCCCCAGTGGCTTATCTTGGGACTGACTGGGAGGTGGACACTGTGCTTGCATGTGCAATTCCCAGCTCATTCCTTCTTTGTGAACTTGATTTCTTATTTTGGGGCCCAGGAGGGTGATTATTGCCCAAGAACATTCTAGGGTTTATTTGAGGCAAACTCTGAAGAAGGTAAATTTTGTCCTTTCTTCCTTTATTCTCCTTCAGTGACTGCCTTTTTGCTGGTATTACTCAAACTCCCCAGCTTTATTACCACCTAAAATACTTCCACTGCACCTCTTTTGTGTGCCTGGACCTGTGCTCTATGTTCTATATATGAAGATAAATAAGATGCCTTTTATTGGTAGGCTCAGGACCATAAACAGGTAGGAATAGTGACATGACAGCTGTTATTAAAAGATTCTTCAAGGTAGAGAGAAGCACAAAGCATGGAGTGATCATCCACTTCTAAGAGTAAGTGTCTGATGGTTCCAGGTAAGCTTCTCAGTGCTAGAGCAAGTTGAGCTAGTTTTTGGAGGACATAAGATTCCATTTGGAATCTTATTTGCTGCATTTGGAGGTCAGGTTGAATAATAGGCAGAAGACTCAGTCTCTCTGGAGGTGCAGAAGTCTGAATTACCAGGGCACATGCTGGAAACTGTGAGTGATCCACTATGTCTGGGGCAAAGTCCATGAGATGGAGAGAAATGGGAGGTGAAGCTGGAGAGGCAGGCCACAGACAGATAACAGAGGGCTTGTATATCATACTAAACTGTTTGCCCTTTCTCTTGTTCTGACCGAGAAAAGCCAACAAAGGATTTTAATCAGTGTGGCAGCGTTATGAGATTTTTGTTCTGTGGGTTCATTCCCATGGATAGTTGGGAATTAAGATCTCATGGGGAAGATTTTGGAGATATGGCTTGAATGTGGAGCCAAAGGTAGAGGTAAGGAGGGCCTCATTTAATGTAGATGCTGTGGAAAAGGAAGACGGGGGTTCTGAGAGCTATTTATGAGAGACTCATGAGAACCAGGACGGGAACGTTGACCGTAGGGTTGGGAAGGGTTCTGACGTGAAAAAATCTCATGGATGGTGATACTGTTCACCAAGAGGGATTCCAGGCCCACAAGGTTTGACAAAGGGTGAAAAGAAATAAGTTTGTTTCAAATGTGTTCTCATCTGAAGTTCTTTTTTTTAATATTTTTTAAAAGATTTTATTTATTTATTTCTCAGAGAGAGAGAGCACACAAGCAGGGGGCGGGGTAGGCAGAGGGAGAAGCAGGCTCCCCAAGTTCTAATAGGACATCCAAGCAGAGATAGTAAATGCAGAGTTAAAAATATAGTGCTTAGGCAAACTGGTGCTTAGGAAAGCAATCTCGAGATAGAGATGGGGAAGTATCAGCACACAAGTGGTCATAGAGATGGTTTTTGTAAAAAAACAGGAGAGAAAGTCTTTATTTCATTCTCCAGACTAAAAGAGAGCTAGGCAGAGGATAGAAACTCAGAGCATGCCAACATTTAAGGGTGAAGAAAGCACAAGGAGATAGAGAAATGGTTTCCTGGAAGTTTAAGAGAAACCAGAAGAGAAGGTTTTCACAGAAGACAAGGGAAGAAAGCATTTTTAAGGAGTTAAATGTCATCAGAGCAGCAAGGAATAAGATAAGGAGAGAAAAGGGTCAGTTGGCAGGAGCAGTTAGTAGGTCATAGAGCCCCTGGAAGAGAAGTTCTGTGAATTGATAAGGTCCAGAGCCAAAGAGTAGTAGGTTAGGGAGTAAATGAAGGTTGAGCAAGTGTTGGGAGTAAACGCAGACCACGGGTTTATGAAGCTGAGGAGAGGGAGGGTAAGTGACTTTGCTGAAGATCATAAGGCTCCTAAGTGGTAATACCAGGACTTCATATCAAATGGCCTGATATATTAAAATGTCCTTTGGGGGCTCTCTCTCATTTATTCATTCCTTTATTTATTTAAGTATGTATTGGTCACCTACTCTCTTCTAGACACATCATGCAAAGCAAGTTATGGATGATTATCAAGAAGAGTGAAGGGCCTGAGATTTTATTCTACTTGCAAGCTAACTAGTTAGCCTCCAGTTTCATGGATGCTGGCAGAAGACAGAAGACTCTTGGGTCAGAGACAGAGGACAGTTGATTACTTATAGCAATCATAGTGACCAGAGTAATTAGAGTAATATCATTTTCTTAAGCCAATTCCCTGAGCCTTAATTCCCAAACAGTACCACCAACAGAGCCATGTGATGCCTGCACATACAGTAGGCAGTGTTAACAAGGGAGGAAAACTGAGTTAGGGAACTTAGATCTTTCTATAATGGGCAGTAAGAATGCCTAACCTTTGCACCAGAAAGAGATTTTTAACTCTATTATACTGGACAGTAAACAAGCCTACCTTCTGCTCTTAAGGAAGGCACTATCTCTAGTTTCCAAAGCTGTTTGCTATATGACTATCCTTGAAAAAACAGTCTAAAACAAAGGAGGGAGTGCCTCTGCTTGCAACATGTGTAAAAGTGCAAGAGATCTATGGAAATTTGTCTCCTAACAATTATGTAGTACAGATTATATATTTCCTACCCAATATTCATTTTCTTCCAGTAAGTGATAGAAAATTGAATATACGCCAGGCAGCAATGTACCTAATTAAAGACTATGTGATAGCTGGAGTCCTAGCAGCCTTCTTGTGACCATGAAGATTATAGCTACATACCAGAAAGGGTAAAGTAGAGTGACAGAAGGAGTCTGGGTCCCCGATAGCAGTTATGGGCTGCCTATCTCTGGATGTTATGTGAGCGGATAAATCTTTATGTATTTATGCCATTATATTGGGCTCTGTTATTGGCAACCATAGTTGCTATTAGTAACTGAATGCAATTACTAATTAATATGGATGAGGGAGAGACACTAGATAGCAGAGCCCCAAGATAACTAGGAGACTGTAATTGTAGTCTTCATTTTACTACTAATTTACCGTGTTAACTTGAGCATGCCAATTGATCTCTATGAACTTCATACTTATCAGCTAACCATTAGGTACTTCCCAGTTCTAATATTTTTTGGTCCTCAATTCTTAAAATATCCTTCCTTTTTAATCTTTCAAAACTCAATTACTGGGGCATCTGGGTGGCGCAGTCAATTAAGCAACTGACTTCGTTTCAGCTCAGGTCATGATCTCAGGGTCATGAGATCAAACCCCACGTTGGGCTCCATGCTTAGCATGGAGTAGGCTTGGGAATCTTTCTCCTTCTCCCTTTGCCCCTCCCCCCTGCCCTCTCTATCTCTCTCAAATAAATAAATAAATAAATCTTTTTAAAAAAACTCAATTATTCAGTATTCTATTCTTTTTGGAAAGGTGCCCATCTGAAAAGTAACTAGATGAAAAGAATCAGATAATAGCTTGATTTGCTGCCTCCCTTTTCCCAACACCTGAATATGTACACTTTGGAGATGTCTTAACCTAGGGGTATGACTTTCTAATGGATTTTTAGGCATCTTTAAGCTTGGTAGAGCAGGGACTTCAATGGAAATCTCTTGAAATAATACAAACAGTCTGCCTTCTATAATGTCTGTTACTCCTAGTACTTAGCACAGAGCCTGGTATGCAATAGGTCCCTTATAAACACTTATAGAATAAATAAACAAACACCCTCATTTTAGAGAATAGGGAATTAAGGGCCAGAAATAGGTGGGGCATAACCTCTTTGGTCATATCTGCCAAACTGCTATCTCCAGTGCCCTGCAATGTGGCTCAAAAGTTTTCATATGAAATAAATCCTTGATAATCTAAAATAGAAGAGGTCAGAAAGAAAAAAATGATATTTGAGTAAATGGTTTCTGATTTTCATTTTTTCCTTTCTTAAAGAACAGTAGGTCATTTGTTCATTGGAAACATAGCTGTCAGTTTAAATTATGCCCTTGTTTGAATAAATTGATATTGGATAATGAGGTTTCACTGAATGACTACATGTACTTTTTTCTCTGGGCTAAATAATTCCAATTCCTCTAACCTTTTCTCATGAATTGTATTTTCTCAGCTCTTAATCACTCTCTTTGTTCTCCCATGAGATTGAATAAAAATGTTAACCAGCAATAAATATCATAAATGATTTTACATGAACATTAGCCCTATGCTCACCTTTAAATACATCATGCCATTGGTGATGCTGGTGTCAGATTTTGTCTTCTACAATATACTAGAATGCTTTCCTATCTTACTAATGTCTAGAATTGCCTCTAAGTTGATATTAATCTGTGGGTCCCTGATGCTAGCTATCTGTATTTTGCCAAGTATCTAAATAATTAATATCAAGCAAACAAAACAGCAGCTTGGCATATGGGCTTTTCTCATTTTCAATCTGGATATTCCATTTTTCCACTCATGAATCCATCCATCAGTTCATTCAGCTAGCATGTGTTATTGCCCTACTCTGTGACAAGCTTTGTGCTAAATGCCAGTGTAGCGATGAAGGAGAACCCAGAGAACTCATAGCCTCAGGGCCAACACCTACTACAAATCAGCAATTATAATGGAGCATGGCCAATGCAAAAATATCAATACAGGATGCTATAGGAACACGAAGGCCCCCTAATGCAATTGGGTTCAGAGGTCTTGATAAACAAGAGTAACCAGGCAAAAAAAGGAGGTGGGACAATTGCTGAACTAGGTAATACTAACCTATACTATACATTAGTTATGACTAAAGGATTATAGGATTGAAGGAGATAATTTTATTTATGCTCTCGCCATGACACAAGACCATGATTGAAGTAGAGAGCCTTTCCTGTGTCAGGTACTGTGGTAGGTGCTGGGGTTAGAGCTGAGAATAAACTAAATATGGCGGGAGTTTGATGTCCAGGGGACGAAAGAGACAAGTGAACTGATAGTTAAAATTAGAGCGACCTAGTTCTTTTTAGAACAGTCTTGTTTATGTCCATTATCCTGGCTTAATTATTAACTGTGTCCCCTTGCACCCTCAAGAGTGTCCTGGTTTGAATGATTAAATTTTATATGGTCACCCTTGTCATAGGACAGTGTGATGATAGCTCCCCTAGAGGTAGTATAAGGTGTGATGGGAGCCCTGAGGGAAGAATGCCAAGAACAAGCTTCTAACCTAGTCAGTGGACCAGTACACTGACAGTACAGATGACTTATTCCTAGAAATTTGCAAAAGACGGTGATGAAGTAAACTCCCTATCAGATAAGAAGTACTGGAAAAAATGATCCAGGTAGCTGTTTTAATAGCCTGGTCCAAGCAAGTGTTGATAACTCTGTTACACTTGTTTGGAAAGAAAGATGTCAATGAAACATCAAGTTGTGTGCATGAAAGTCAGTTTTCCTCATGTGCAATTAAGAGAGATGTACAATCAATAGTGTGTGCTTTTGGAGGGATAACAATATCAATCACTTCACAAGATTAGGCAGGTTTGGAAGGCTGTCAAAATGAATCCTGAAGTCAACCAAATGAAACTAAGAATTTCTTGCAGGTCCAAGTAAAATGCTTATGCATGTTTGGAAAGATATAGATGCACATTTAATCATCAAAGTATTATTTGTTTCCCATTAAACAAATTTATATACCTTAGAGAAAGAGACAGGCGCACTTAGGGATGCCTGGATGGCTCAGTCAGTTAAGCGTCTGCCTTCAGCTCAGGCCATGGTCCCGAAGTCCTGAGATGGAGCTCTGCATTGGGCTCCCTGCTCAGCAGGGAGTCTGCTTCTCCCTCTTGCCCCTCACCCCGCTCATGCTCTCTCTCTCTCACTCTCTCTGTCTCTCAAAAAAATAGACAAAACAAACAAACGAAAAAGGAAACAGGAGCACTTAAACTCAAAATGCAAAATATGCTTTAAGAATGGACCAAATTGACAAACAACTTACTGAGTAAAAATGACCCCTTTTCTTGTATGTGTGAGGTTGGGGGAGGGGTTCTTTGAGCTGAGTGTCATCCAGCCAGGAGACCCCAGCAAGCTAAAGGGCAGGGGGGCTGAAGAGATATCTCTTGTCATTTATCCATGTATTATTCTCAATTGCCTGTAGCCACAGGTCCAGGTGAAAAGAAAGAAGAATAGGCCCTGAGCAGGGCTTTTGAAGGGTCAGGATTAGAAGAAAGAAGCAAAGGAGAAAGACATTTTTAGCACCCCTACAGGCCAGACACTGGTCTGAGTGCTTTACATATGATACCTCCTTGACTCCAACAATGATTCAGGGGTAGATTTGACTATGGGAACCTATGGCTTAGGAAGCTTCAGTGATCGGTCCAAATGTAGGCCACCAACACTGATGGTGCCTCATTGAAAGCCCAGTTTAGCTAAACTCCAATGACTTATTTCTTCTATTCATTCTTCAAGGCATAACTTAGGTCTAAAGAAATGGCTATTTTTTAATATGTGAAGTTGTTTAAAGGAGAGGAGATTCCAAATGGCGAGAATGGCATGAATTAAGGTGTTATTTTAGCCAGGGACAGAGCATGTTTATAAAATGTGTACCACAGAATCTTCTTCCATCATGACCTGAGGTAGCCAAAAATACAGCACAAACTTTCTAGCAGCAGAACAAAAAAAGAATAGGAAAAAAAAAACACCAATGAAATTAAACAGAAATTATTATGTTCTCTGTAAAAGAATAAACAGAAAATCACAGGCCCTGTATCAAACTTCTTGGTTGCAACCAACAATAACAACTTTTGGTTAACTAAAGCAAATGAGGAATGACATGCCAAAGAATTAGGCTTCAGGAAGTGCAAGAACCCAGGCAGGTCCTGGAAGGAAGGAAGCAAACACTGACAGTTTCTTCTGGAAGCTTCCATCAGCAAAAAGATTCAAACTGCAATAAGGGAGTATCTGAAAGATCCAGTTCAGATATGGGTTCGCATATCCAAGAACAAAGGAGGTAGTTTCCCAGAGCAAAAGTTACCTTACAAACTACATGATATCGAAATAAATGATTGTGTTTGCTTATCACCTCTATGGCTTTAATGCCTTCCCCCTATATATTAGTTTCCTAGGGCTGCCATGACAAAATGCCACGAAGTGGGTAATTTAAAACAACAGATTTTTTTCTCTCAAAATTTTGGAGGCTAGATGTCTGAAGTTAAGGTGTCCTTAGGGCCATGCTCCCTCTAAAGGCTCTGAAGAAAAATACTTTCTTGCCTCTTCCTAGTTTCTGGTGGCTTAAGCAATTCTTGGCATTCCTTGGATTATCAGTGCATCGCTCCAACCTCTGACTCCATAGTCACATAGCCTTCTCTGTGTGTGTTTGTGTATTCTTCTCCTCTTATAAAGGCACGAGTTATTGAGTTTAGTGCCCACCCTAACCCAGTGTGACCTCACCTACACTAATTACATCTGCAAGGAACTTATTTCCAAATAAGGTCACATAATGAAGTTCTAGGTATCTATGAATTTGGGAGGCCATGAATTTCTTCGAGCTACTACACCCCGTGTCTCCTTGAAACCATTTGCTTCTTTCTGTCAGAAACCAACTACACTGACCTCTAACTGCTGACTTCCATGTGTCTTTCTATGGGTCCATGAACCTTTAAGAGTATGGACGATGTCATGTTCATATTCATTTACTCCTTATGTAGTACAGTGCTTGTACATTGCAGGCACAGAATCAGTTTATTGAATGAATGACTATATAAATGAATACATAATAGGAGACATAAGGAAAAAAAAAAACAACAGGGAACTCATAATGACACTTGGCATGGAGCCTTACATAAGATTACAGAGCCCCATGGCCCTGTCATACACCAGAGTAACACTATTGCCGAAACAGCAAATAAAATTATGTTTCTTGTCCCCCAGGCAGGTTTATAATGAATTGAATATTGAGAAAATTGACATTGCTTCTACTCTGATTCTTACAAGTTCTCAGATAAAATAGACAATTTGAAGCTTCCATGTATTTTCCTTATATTTCTCATCTAATTTGCCTTTTCATCGTGTGATTACATCATGCAATCCTGTGTATGTCCTCTTTGCCTTGGCCAACTTCCTTTACATTCACACCCATTACAGATGAGTTTTGCTTTTCCTTCAAGGATTTTATTTTTATACCCTGCTTGTCTGCACTTAATTTACATCTTCTTCTCCAGCTTCAAGGGTGTGCCAAGCCTGTGACTTCACCTCCTCAGCAGCGGTCACTTTCTTCTTTGAAGCTGAGTTTTCACTGGAAGAGAGATGCTGTGTCTTTTGGCTCCTTCTCCCTGCCCATGCTGTCAGAAGAGGAGGGCAAACCACACTTGCCCTAAGGATTTGAAGGGATAAGGCTGAGACTTTCTGCATGTGAGGAAACAGTCTGCTTCCCTGCTATGATTTGGAACAAGACAGAAAAATGATTCTAAGTTTAGGTGAAATCTTCAGAGATTCTATTCCTTAAGCATCGTTCAGCAATGGGCCTGTCTGGGGCATACGCGGGCACATGCCCCATCTCACAAATTACCTAGGGGAGGCAGGAGGTGGGCTGTCTGTCCCTGTTGACCCCAATTCCCGCAACATAAGCTTCCTCCTTTGCTGAGCCTGTCCTGCTTGCACTTTGAGTTTACAATATACGATTTGTTTTTCATCCTGTTCCATGTCCTTGGAGAGAGTTCTCTTTGATAACCGTGCCAGAAACTAATTGTGAGGAGAATCAATTGTACAGGAGGATGAAGTCCATGGAGGCCAGAGGTCCTCAGCATCCTGAAGAGAAGGGAGGTGCCATAAGAGGATATGATTCCAGGGAAGATTCCAGACTTCCTTTTCTTGAGAGCTCTCAGAATGTGACACTCAACTCTTCCACTGGAATTACTGAATCTGATGTTTGGAAAGAGGCTAGAGGAGCCATGCAACTCAAGCTCTTCAATTTTGTGAGTTTCTTGGGCTATAAGGTTCATGCTGTGGCCCAAATCACTGGCACCGATATGGTGCTATAGAAGAGAAGCAGCTTAGAGTCTGATCAACTGGTGTCAGAATCTTACCTCTGTCCATGATGGGGTTACTTAGGCTAATATTAATAATATTGGTAAGTATGGATTGAGCACATACTATGGGCAATGCACTGGGATGAGTGCTTTACCCCTAACAGTATATTTTATCTTAGTAACAGTTCTATGAGTAGATATTATTATTATTGTTATTATATTATTCTTATCATTTTTATTTCTTACAAACTAAAACACAAACACATGAGTCCAGGCATGGCTCCTAAGGTTATGGAAGTAGTAAAGAAAAGAATCAAGTCTTAGGGCAAGGCTCATGTGCTGAACAACTATGAAATACTGTAAATAAGTATACCTTGCCAAACCTTGTTTCCTCATCTGGAAAATGAGGCCAATAACCTTACTTATAGATTCATAGAATTCTATAAAGTTGTGCTGGACTATGAATGTGACTAGTCAGTTATCTAGAACATAGGTTTTCGACATGATTGTCAATGCTCTTCTCTTTTCTCCCTTCTCTGTCCTGGACACCACACACCTAAAATCTCATCTGGAGAGACACTGGACAAAAGACACTGCTGTTCTCCACTGGCCGGTGAGGACTGCGTGGTGATTTGGATGACTTGCCCTTTCCCAGACAGCCCCATGAGAGCAAAAGCTTGGAGGAGACTGCGCAAAGCTGCCAAGTCTCACTTTCTCCTCACAGTACATCCTGCTTAGCCCATGGCCTGATGTGTGTTGGCCAGAGGAGGTTCCCTTTTGCTCCCTGTTTCACAACATCTGGATGAAATGTGGTTCCAAAGGGCACCAACTGAGAGTTACACAACCCCCCGACTCATTCAGGATTAAGAAAGGAAAGCATCTTCTGCAGCCCAGTTGGGGAATCCAATCAACCACTCAGTCCCTTGGAACTCCCGGTGGGAAATTCTAAAACTGAGCCCTCTGCAGCCTCACTCCCTAGGGAGCTGTTATTAGGCTTGCTTCGTGAATTCTCACAGTGGTTGTCCTGTGTCAGCCCCCAACTTTACACACAGGAAACTGGGACTCAGCAAGACTCTCGAAGTCATGCATGAAGGATTCAAACCAAATCTGTTTGATTTCAAAGCCCTTTTCCTCCATTTTCCATTGTTACACCAGACTGGCAGTCCAGGTGACAATATTTAGAAGAACCATTTACAAATATTTATTGAGAGTCTATGATGTGCCAGATAGAGGCGATGGGGATACAGCAGTGGAAAAATGTAACTTTTCTGTTTTGACACAGAGCTTTTAATAGAATCAAGTGGGAAACAGACAATAAACAAACATGTAAGTATATGAAGTGCCACGTAAATGTAAGTGCCATGAAAAAAATAAAAGTAAAGCTAAAGAAGCCTTCTCTGTTAAGGTGGATAAAGTGGGGAAGCGATTTGTGTAGATATTGGGGAGGAACATTACAGAAAGTGGAGACAAAAGTTCCATATGCCCGAGTCAGGAGTGTGCGTGGAATGTCTGAAGAAGAACATGGAAGCCCGTGTGGCTGGTCAGAGTAAGTCACATCACAGATGATCCCTGCAGGGCAGGGACCTGGTGTTTTCCTGAAAGGGATAAGGGGTAGTTTGGTGGGCGCTGTGATCTTCAGCGAGGCACTTCATTCTCAGTACTAAAAGGTGGATCACTGGGACTCCACAGGTGCACCCCAACCCTGCCTGCACAGCAAAGCCCCTGTGCACCCAGCTGAAGATACCCCCAGAGACCATGATTCAGTAGGTTTGGGGCTGCGGCTCCATTGGAGGTTCTGATACACAGATTAACTTGGCAGCCAATTCCCTAGATCCACTCTGGGATTTTCCTGATTTACCCCTCTTTTCATGATCTGAAATCAAGGGCTGTAAATACAATCTGGAATATAAGCAGGTGTGAAAAGGTTTCTGTTATTGTTATCTGTGTAAGCAATTACAGCATGATCTCATTACTCCCCTCTCTCATCACTGCTTCCTTTCTTTCTCTGAACATGAGGAAGAGATTAAATAGCTAAAGAGAGCAAACTACTACATTCTAATGCAGAAGGCTTTTGGATCAAACCAACTATTTCTCTGTGTACATTCTGATGGCCTGCAAATTGACCCAAACTGGCAACTCATGTGCTATCTAAATAATCTGCTTGATATTCTGTAACATTACTCCAATTACTCAACCTTTAAATAAATTTAATCTATTGATTCAGATGCCTTATTCTATTTCACACTCTCTCTTGCTCAAGAAAAGCCTCAGTGATCTCATAATGAAAGTGAAATAGACTTATAATAGACTCAGAGAATTTCTCCCCCACCCCTTTATAACAAACCAGACATGATAAAAAGCATAAACAATTGCTGTATTATTAGGTGAATGAATTTTGAATTTGAGAATTGACACAGATAGCTTTGCCTTTAGTCCATGTGCTGTGTTCTAGATTAGGAGAATGCATTTCACAATATGCAATCACAGGTAGAAACTTCGATGCCCAATCTTTTAGGATCAATTTAGATCCTAGCTTTCTCTGGCACTAGCTCAGCAAACTTTGTAAAGGACGAGAGGCAAATATTTTGGCTTTTGGAACATGTGGCCTCTGTTATAACTACTGAGTTCTGCCACTGCAGCACAGAAGTAGCTATAGTTGAGATGTAAATAAATAGGCGTGGCTGTATTTCAGTAAAACTTCATCTACAAAAACAGCTGGTGGGCCAGATTTGGCTGGCAAGCTGCAGTTTGCCAAATCCTGACTAGTCTAACTCCCCTATTTTTGTTTTTTCTTTTCATTTTAGATTATGACATTGAAACCTGGAAGCAATATTCACTTCAACTTGTGGCACAGCTGAGAAGAAAACCAAGGTTTCCTTGGTTTCTTGACCCTCAGATCAATACTCTTTTGACTCTACCAGGCTGCCCTCTCTTGGGTGTTCATGTTGATATTCAGCCCACACACTCCATCTTCAAATGTAGAACCAGGAATGAGTTGATTTTGCAGGCTGGTTAGATTTTGATTTGGGTATGAGTCCACCACCAGTAAGCTTTGTAGTTGTTGCCTATTTGTCTTTTCTTTCTGGCCGTGGGGCTATGGAATGCACTTCTCACCCTAATCTCTTTTAAAGGTACATTTATACCTTCTGCAACCACAGCAGGTAAGAACAAAGACACTAAATGAACTGAAAGTAAAGTTTTTATGGCCAGCAGTGAAAACAATATCAGTGTTAGCGCCAAACAGATCTACAAACACAATCCAATTTCCATTTCTTTTGGAAATAACTTGTCCTCTTAGAAAGCTTCCTACTTACTTTCCTTTGAGGATAATTTGTACTCAGATAGTACCATCAATTCCAGCTAAAATTTCCCTCGCTGGGGCCTAAAATTCCATTTTTTTTTTTTTGAGAAGTAAGATAAAAGAAAGTAGATTGCTTATCTTGATGGAACAGGAAGTTCCAAACTCCAATTTCCTGTGGATCCTGCAACCTTGCTCCAAAATGTTGGGCACATTTTTTGTTTTCTTGTAGTTTTATCTTCCTCTTTTCCTCTTTCTTGCAATAACAAAGTAACAAAAGAACAAAATTTAACATTTTATTCCTTATTTTACTCTTTCCTATAGGAATCCCCCATATTGAGTTGACTTTTGATCAGAGTGAAGAGTTCTGGAATTTTCTGTGAAATTGCCACTTCCTGTTTATTAATGAAGGTTGAAAGACAATAGTCCTTCAAGCTAATTGCAACTTTCTCTTCCCTATGCTATTAACTCCTCAACAATGTTTCCAGCGTTACTTTATGCTCCTTTGTCCTGATTATAATGACCACACCCATGTCTTAAACTAAAACTCAAATCCTGCAGTGGTTTATTTCCTATTCATTTCAGGAATAAAATTGAAGAAGATGACATGTGTAGACATTTGTGGAATATTTTGGACAAAATATTATGGTTTAGTTGCCACTTTTATTGTTTTATTTTCAGCATTTTTTCCCCAGGCTATTTTATTTTATGCCAGTTGTCTGGATACTGGAATAAAAAAACTTCAGTAGGTTTCCAGTATCTGGTTATCAGGCCTCCTATTTCTTAAGTTCTAGGAGTAAAATGTCCTTTTGTCACTGTTACTAAAAACTAATTCTCTTTAGTGATTTAAAAGTGTTTGAAGGGAAATACAGCCCTGCCCTTTTAAAGATCAAAAGTCATTTGTATCAGCAAAAAGTCAGGTTGTAAAAACCCCATAAGACAAAAGCTATAGTCAAAAAGTCATCTTAAATAACTCTATGCAAAATAAATTCTACCCAACAAAATAGTTCAAGGGAAGAAATTATGTCGACCTGTGATTTTCTACAAACCTTTTGGAAATTGAAGTGAGAATTGGAATAACTATTGCAAAAGCATCAGAGATGAATCATGCTACTAGAAACTGTCCTTCCCTAGCCACACCCGCCTATGAGAGAACAAGCTGGGGCCACGGGTAAGATAACTAAGGTAAAATAAAAGTATATCTTGATTGTATATTTCTATCAATTGTCTTCATAAGAACTTACCCTAACAAAGAAAAGTTGAATGGCTAACAGGGTTGCCTTAGAAACCTTAAGGCATATTGATTTCAATGTTTGTGCCAATTTCTATCCCAACTTTTGACAGATTGATTGATCGATTGGTTGATTGCCTACTGTGTGCCAGGCATTGTGTGAAGCACTATAATGGTAGTTTCTGTTTTATGGGTCAACATCACTGCCACTAACATTTGACTTTGCTGTAGTTACTCACATGAAGTTATCTTTCCCACATCCAAGGGCCTCCTCACTTCTCCTTACATTATTCATTTCTATGGTTATAACCATTCTGCTGACAATAAAGTATACAAATACCTTATTTCCATAACAGTTACTCTTAGTGTTATGCTTGGTGAGCTTACTTTCTCGTATTCCTCAAGCCTCAGTCTATATCTGTGCAGCACCCACTCTAGGATTGATGACATGTAGGCACTAGTAATACAGAATGAGTGAAGCATGGAATCCTTTACTCTAGCTGGGGAAACACACATATGAGCAAAGAAATGTCATATATTGTGACAAATACTTTAATAAAATGCAAGAGTCATTCGGGAAGAATTTAACAGCATCATCATGGATGACAATCTTCCCATAAGTGAACTTGATTTGAATCTTGTAAGTAAACGGGGGTGTTATTACTCCTTTTGTGAGGTCAGCTCCACTATTTCTGATAGCTCTCCTTTCCAGAATATAAATTCTGACCTCCACTTCCTGCCTCAGACTTGAAAGGCATTCAAATGTATCTTCTTCTACCCCAAAGTTCTTACTCACTGACAACTCACTAGCATTCCAAGACTAGACTAAGGACAGAACTCCTTTCCTGCCAAGAAATATTTATATCTGCTTGTGACACCATCCCAGAGATTGCAGATGAATTTTGATCATGATTTATTTGAAAGTCCCCCAATACGCATATCTTTATTACTTCTCCAGTGAGTTCCACTGGGTCTCTTTGAAAACAGATCTCCTTGTTGCTTGACTGACTTGACAGATGCTATTCTTATACAGTAAATTCTATACAACTCTGGATTCCTCAACATATGTTTGTGAACTCCCTGTTTTTTCTCTCTTTCTGCTCCAGTCACATGATGAAATTAAGGTTGTGGATGTGAAAATGTGTGACAGAAAGGGACACAAAAGAGGGACCAAAGGAGGAATTTCTCTAATATAAATGGAAGTAAAATGTGGTCCATTTGGGGGGACACCTACTTAGGAGGCATACCTACTAGACAAAAAATGTGCCTGGGGAGGAGGAGATGTGTAGGAGATGAAGCTGGGAACACAGGTAAGAGCCAGATTATGAAGTGTTTTTTATGTCATGCTGAGGATTTTGAGCTCCATTCTTAACATAATAGGAGATTCATGGAAGATTTTAACCACATCAGTGAAGCAAGGGGAGAACACAATTTTTCCTTAAAGTTACCTTGGTGGCAATAGTGAGAATGGATTGAAGGGGCTCAAAAAGAACAACAGGTTTGGAAGCTGTTGAAAAAGTTCTAACGAGGAGGAACTAAATAGGAGCCGAAATAGAAGAAGCCAAGAACAAACAGGAAATGAATAAACTTTTTAAAGAGATGAAATTGTCCAAATTTAGTTCATAAAGACATTGGGGACTGAATTGATTCATTCATCCATCCATTCATTCATCCATTTGTTTGTTCATTAACTTATTACACAAATATTTTTGGCTACTATAGGCCAGGCATGCCTAAGCAGGGCAGTGAACAAAATGAATGCTCAGCTCTCATGTGGTTTACAGTCCAGTGGGAGTGCAGAAGATTGTAAGAAGCAAATACAGATATAGTCACAGAGTTATTACTAATCAAAGACTAGATAATTTAGGGGGCATTTTTTTAGTGGGGTTGTCAGGAAGACCTTCTTGAGAAGGAGATATTTGAAAAGGCACCTGAAAGAAGTGAAGAAACAAACACTGTAATATTGTTAGAGTGCGTTTTCTGGACAAAGCCAGTAGCATATTGCATTCCCTAAAGCAGTGCACTCACTTAGGGTAGCATTGTAAGAGGAGCATCAGGTTGGAGGGTAATGCATTTTCAGAAGGTGTCATTTGCCTCCCTTCAGCATCCCTTCCTTTTGGGTCCCAGTCATGAATCCATCCTTGCTCTCTTTTCTGAGGGTCTGGAATATTCCCCTGGCTTATTTTTAACTTGCTGAAATCCTAAAGGCACAAGGTTATACTTGGCCCCTAGAAACACCAGGCATTTGAAGGGTCTTGATGCTTCACTTTTGTTTCCAGTACGTTTTTTCGCTTTATTTCTTTTAAAAAAATGTCCTACAGAGGCTGTTTATTACACTGCAGCAGTAAGCATGCACCAAGCAGAATTGCTTTTCATAATAAACCTATTCATCTTCTGGCATGTCAGAAATTTCTCAAATTGATACTTATAATAAATATGATTAATACCATATTGTATTTCAGTTGTTGCTGTAAAATAATTGGGAACAAATATCGTATTGTGATGTTGACAGTGTTGGGTCGGTTGGTGCCAAATGGCTGGAGCAGCCAACTGTATTTCATTAACAACCACATTGCTACAATGCTATTAAGTTTTTCATAATCCTTTTACTCAGGGTTGATCATTCATTCCGTTAAATTCTTGCAACAATCACACTGGAAGTAAATCTGCCGGCGACATTCTGAGCAAGATGGGCTCCCACAGGGACATTAGGTGGCCTGCCTGTGAAATATGCTAGTCAGGTATTGCAGTGTTGGGCTTAAGGATAGGAAAAGGGGTCAAGGCCAATAGAAATGTAAACCGGGACTTGCATTTGGGGGGCAGGATGGAGAGAAAGGGGCATGACTTTAAAAGGGTGGTAACATGCCTCATGATCCCACAGCCTTCTCTAACCTTACCTGCTTTTCCCTTAGCATCAGCTGAGAAAGGCAGATGGAGAGTTCCATTTCAACATAATTAATACTATGCCATAGGAAAGTCCAGAGGAACCAGCAATGGCTTCCCAAGAAGTGGAGACAGACACTTCAAGTAGGCCTTTCAGGACGAACAGGACTGAGCCAGAGAAAGTTATGGAAGAGGATCTGAGTCAAGGAAAAGCACGGAACTTTGGATACGGAGGCTAACACAGAGTAGGCAGTTAACATTCCTTCTCTTCTTTCCTCTTCCTCTCCCTTCCTTTCTCCCATAATCAAGCCCTCATCCTGCCCTGTCTCCATTAGCTCTATCTTTGCCTTCTTCCTTCCAGAAAATGTCTGAGTTTTTTAGCTCGAGCTATTATCACTTCCTTCCCATCCAGGCCAAAACAAATTACTACACCTTGGCTACTAACGCACTTCTACCACTTCCTGTTTTCCTGACTCTTCAATAGCCTTCTACTTTCTATTGCTGTCCTTCCTCAGCGCTAAGGTTCACGTTGCCATCTGTAAGCTCAGGATCCTATACTGACACTCATACTCTACAGTGTTGCAGTTCCCAGAAGCACTTTCTTATATCAGCAATCTCTTTGTTGTTGGATGGTGTGGAACATGTAATTCCTACCCTATTTTTCCCATGATGTTCAGAGAGATGTCAGAACTTCTACAAGTTCACCCAAGTGCGGAGGGGGCAGAACCAGCACTTAAATACAGACTCAAACATCCAAGTCCAGTTCACTTCCAACCATATCATGCTATCTCAAAATATCGTTGGCCTAGATATAAGCAACACTACACCAAGAACCGCATCCCCAGGACAAAGACCCCACATTATCCACAGCTTGCCAATGGCTTCAGATGTATTTGTTAAACTTTGAACTTTGTATCATTTTAAATTTTGTTATTTTATTTTCAGAAGTGGAAACAGCTGGCTTTACTAAACCCTTGGGCCCTTCCACTTTCCTATGAAGGTCTCCACCATATGTAGCCATTCTCTCTTGAATAAGTGTTGCAAGGTTGAGTTATGTGCCTCCTAATGATGTCACCCAGGAGGGGAAATCTGGCTTCTCGGCTCAGTTTGTTCTCTTACCAAGTGATTGCATGAATTTGCTCCCCAAAATGCAGTTCCGTCTCCACTGACTCCTACCAGGAGGGGCCTGGTTGGATGCAGTGTCTCAATCTGGGCAGCTTTCTTAACCTCTGTGTGTGAGGTGGCATCCCTTGCGATTGGGTGGGATGTTGCTGTACATTCCATTTCGAATGCTCTGGCTCATACTCGTTCAGGATATGCTCCCCCATGTCAGGGTCTGCCTGTGGTTTCCTCAAGAACTACATGGATATACAACACACTCTCGGATCCAGCACTGCTGAGAGACCCCAAGGAAACTCTGAAACTTTAGCCTGAGGCCTCTCCACTGTTGTTTGCCTTTTGGAAAATGCCAATTTGCCTCTTTGGCTGCCATTTATCTCCTCCAAATACATTCTGTGAGCCTTTAGTCTTGTCCAAGGCCCATATAATATTGGGTCTTGTTTCAAGCTGGGCCCCCATCTCTATTTCAGGGGCCATATTGTTTACTTGCCATTTAGAGAGAATATAATTCATGAGGAAAAAATTTCATGGGGCAGATAACAGCTATTCTCAACTGATTGTCATGTCTTATTTATATATCAGAAGCACTATTTCTTTTCATTTATTTAAGCACCTACTCTGTGTCCACACATCAGGTTATTTCCATATCACTCACTCAGTTGATTTCTATATTGACCAGCACTATCTTTATGACTAATGTTGGTGTCTCAAATAGGTTGTAACCTATTTGAAGCAATGTAGGCAAAAGAGGATATTTATGGGAAGAATACTGGGGAAATTGCACATAATCACAGGCTAGGCAGGGTGACATGGCCTCAGGGTCTATTGAACTTGTGATTTGAGCTCTTCATCTTGTGTCTCTGTTTCTCTCAGAGGGCCAGCTTCATTCTCTTCACCACATTGGCTTCCAACAGGGTAGGGAATAGGTGCACCAACAAATTCTGAGCTTCATATGCCATTTCTTCCACCACATAGACAACCTATGCAGACATCTTTTCTGCATTCCAGTTGCAACAATTCCTGGGAAGTTCTCTAACTGGCCAGTCTTGGGTCAGATACTCACTCACAGCCCAATCAGCTGTAATCACAGAAGGCGGTAGAGTGCCGATGCATTGATAGAGGCATACATTTTATGATGATGCTTTCTTGAGTAGGAGAGAAAGGACGGGAGTTACTTAGATCAAACACATTAGAATTAGAATATGTTATCTATAACTAGGGAGTGAATTATCTGACTAAACATCATTTGCACTGAGTGCCAGCATCATTATTTCGCTTAAAAGTTATATTCAGGGGAACTTATTTGAGCCAGTACAGCTCTAAGCACTGAAAATAGTGGTGACTGAGACAAAGTTCTGTTATGGTGGAGCTTAAATTAAGTAGGGAATATAAAGATGTGTGAACAAATGAAGAAGAAAATTAAAGACAGTGATAAATACTAAATAAAACCTTGAGAGAAAGAGTATGAGGAAATGGGTGAATGAGTACTTTACCTAGAGTGGTAAACCTCTGTAAAGAGATGACATTGAGCTGAGACCTTAATACTTTGATGAAAGAAGAACATACTGGGCAGAGAGACCAGCCAATGCCAAACCACCGCAAAGCCCCTGTGGCCAGAGGGAGTCTGGCAAGTTCAAGGAATAGAACGATTACAGTGGCTCGAATGTTACAGAGCTGACCCTGGGGTTCAACCACAGGTCTTAGGGACTCTTAAGATTTTGCCCTTTCTACTCTGTCTCTGGAGTCTCTGCTCAAGGTCAAGGCAAGAATGAGTAGGGAAAGCCTTCCTGACTCTCCTTTTGTGCTTCAGAGCAACATCGGTGACAAAATCTGACATCCCAGACACACATTCCTTGAGTCCCACTCCACCTTGCATACTTGCAGTGGCAGAAAACTCACTATCATTTAATTTTTAGACAGGTCTAGCAGCTAGAAAATCCTTTCCTCTTTCAGAAATGCATATATTACTTTACCTTATCACATTTCCTGCACATTGGAGCTTGTGTTGCTTTTGTTAACAGGCAGGATAAAGCTAGTCCCTCTTCCTTCAAAATGTCTGTCAAATATGTGAAGTTAATGCCTACATTTCCTTCATTCAGTTCTTTTCCCCTCATAAGAAGCACCCCCAGTTTCCTTTATTATTTCTCAGGAGTTAAGTGTGAAAATCCTGACCACCCCTTTCCACACTGTCTTTCAAGAGGTGGCATCTGAAGAGTGGCATGACCACTGCCGGATGCTTTGGGATTAACACCTGTCTTGTTTTGGACTGAAGATCTTTCTTAATGTGGTCTAAGAACTGAATGTTTGGCAATATCAATATACTATTTTCCTACATACACCATCCATCAAAGCCCAGAAGCATCTTCCCTAACATATCTAATCCTTGAATGCTTGCTTTTGTTGTCAGGAAACTCTAGCATCTGAGTTTGGGAAACCAGCCCAAATACTCTGCATTGGTGATGCATGCTACACTACACTATCTCACATAATTGAATCTTTGGAGCACAAGAACACTGGGCTCCTCAATTACGCGGACTCCACACCTCCAGTCCCCAACTAGCCAGGATTAGAGGTTCTTGACAAAGAAACAAGCTGGCAGGAAGGGTTTAGAATATAAAAGTGTACACACACACACACACACACACACACACACACACATTTATACACATACCCATATGCATACATATTTACATGGCTCTATATAAGTTCAGCCTACTTTATTATATTACGTAAGGAATAGAATAACTAAATAATTAAAAGTACAACCTTTCCAGAGAGAAAGAGAGAGCAAGGAGGGGAGGAGAGACAGAGGGACAGAATCCCAAGCAGGCTCTACACTCAGCATGAAGCCTGATGTGGGGCTCAATTTCACAACCCTGAGATTACGATCTGAGCTGAAATCAAGAGTCAGATGCTGAGCCAACTGAGGCACCCAGGTGCCCCACAACCTGACAATTTTTAAGGGCTATAATAATCAAGAGGAAATCATCTTCAACAGTGGGTCTAATGAAGTTGGAAAAGTATCATCAGTCACATAAAAAAGGATTGCGATTGCAGGGAATGGAATAAAAAGAGATTTTGGATTTCTAGTGCAAGCTCTAATATTGGAGTCAACAGGTCGTTTCTGTGCAGAAGAAGAATTGCTGCCTGACTTTATTCTATGGCTGTGAGTCTGGGTAAGCTGGGGAGAAACTGGAGGAAGCTGATATGAACTGAGCTAGACACGGTACATCCATGTGTGTGATCTTACTTCATCTCACAATTGCCCTTTTAAGATTTTATTATTCCCACTTTCCAGATGAGGAAAGACAGAATCAAAGGGCCCCAAATGTAACCGCCTCTGGGTGAAGCCTGAGTCCCATGACCCTGAATGACCCGAAGGATCTGTTAAGCATGTGGCATAGGATCCTTTGTCAAGTCCTATGTCCACAGCTTCAAGGGACAGAGGTTATTGAAGAGGGGCTAGAATGACTTCATCTCCAATTTCTAATTTTTCTTTTCCTTTGTCTCTTTCTTCCTTCATTTCACCTTTCAAAATAATTTCTCCGATCACATTTCCTTTCCAAATTTCCTCTTAGCCCATGTAGCATTTCCTCTTTTTCGACTGTTACAAATGGCTGTCTCCTAATTGGCAAATTGGAAGAAATATGTTATTCCCTGAGAACAATTAACTCTGTTAATTGTATATTTGTCAAGGGATAGAGAGAAGTCTCTTTTTAGCCTAGCCAGGAAATGCAACATGGCACTTGATTTATCAGTAGAAAATGGCAGTGGGTACGTTAGGAATGATGTTACAAGTGGTGAGAAGATCCCAATTCCTTAAAATTCAAAACAATGTGATATTAAAAACCGAGAGGGAATAAATATAGTGGAAGTGCTCTGAAATATAATCCCTGAGATTTCTGACTTTCTGCATATTTTATTTTATTTAGGTGGGTATCAGTTGCCATGACTTCAGCTCCATGCTTGGTAATATATTTTTGAAAGTTCTAAAATATAGGTATTTCTTCAGTGACAAAAGACACTTTACCATATTCCCATTCCTTTCACATGCTACCTACACCATCTGGTAGACTCATTCATTAATCTAGTTATTTACTCAATTAGTAAATATTTTTTTGACATCCATTACAGGCCAGGCATGTACTAAACACCCAGTGATAGGGTAATGATAAGAGAAGACTATTCCCACTTTTGTGGGCTTTGCAGCCTCTGGGGAGAGAAGCCATAAACAATAACAGCAACGAAACAACTAACTGTTGCAAAGTAGATCAGATCTATGCGGGGAAGTAATGTGGGTGATGAGTGATGCGGCTGAGCACGTGCCGATTTAGCTAGGGAGGTCAGGATTAAGAGGTGGCATGAAGATTTCCCGAAGAGGAAGAGGAGTTAGTCATGTGGGAGAAGAATAAGTAAAGAGGATCCATTTCTCTTGTAAATGAGGACAAGCCCTTATTTAATCGGCGGTACTGGGGTGCACAGAGACCCCTGGAATTGTACAAACCACTCTGCACACCAGCTGCACAGTGGAGATTAGAGCATTTAGAGACCCTGCTTCCTGACTCTCAGCATTTTGACTCTTCTCACTGGTCTGTTTCCTGTTTTCCCCATTTTGCCTTTTTTTTTTTTTTTTCCTTTTTTGCCTCCCCCCCCCCTCTCTTTCCCTGCTGTCATCTACAGAGTCCTGCTAGATTTCCCTTTTCTCTATGCTGGACAATATACTTTGAATAAACAAACTGAACAGGACAGCCTTAGACATGTTTATAGTGTGTGCTGGAGAATATCAAAAGCAAAGCGCGAGTGAGGCCTGGGGACCCTCAGCCAGGCAGGCTTCACATTGTTTCTGGGTGAGAGGGCGGGTCTCCTGCCTCAGCTGGCTTGCGCTTGGTTCCCTAATAATGGAGTGTTATCTAATTGGTGCTTCCTTTACATCAATGGAAGTAGGAGCACAAGACATGGAGACAAAGCAACATGCCAGGAGTTAAGTATAAGTGAGGGTTCAGACCCATCATTCCAAGGGCTTTGCGGTAATATTTAGGACACCTCCTAATGACTAAGGCATATATCCTAGGGCGGGTCAGCTTCATATAAGACATCTGGCATGTATTTTCTGGTCTAAAATTATAGCACTCCCCCCTCCAGTAATTTCTATTTCTAAGAAGATGGGAGAGAACTATGATGTACCATTCGACAAATTCTTTGTCACTTAAATATAAGATAAAAATTAAAAGTCCAGGACTGTTATTATATTGGGCTTTAAAAAAATACACACAAGTGATGGAAGTTTGCCAAAATTAACTGTGGATTTGTTTCATCTTCTTACCATTCTTGTGAGTATTATGCATTGAGAGGGAATTGCTGATCATGATTTTTTTAACTAATTAAAAAAATAAAGGAATTCCAGAGTCAGGGAATATTATCTGTTACATGAAAAGCTTGACACCCTCATTCCCCATCTTTAATCACCTAAAAACCATCAAGTCAGATGGTTCCTCTCCACTTCTTCCTAAATCCTTATGGGAAATACCACAGAGCAGAAGGCAAAGAAACTCAACCAAATGTAGGGCTTTCCCAGAGAACGTCCTGGACACAGAAGCTTCTAGACAATCTTTGTTGGTTTGAGCAGCTGCCAGATAGGAATTTCACTTCACAAATGTCAGATGTGTCTATGAGAGCCTGGGCTGGAACAGAAGAGAGTGGAGAAAATGACGACGAGGGTTCCTTTGGCTATACAGTAGCAGAATCACTTCCTCTGGTGGCCCCAGCTCCCCAGGAGACCCACACTCACGGGCTGGTGGTTCCTTTGGCTATACAGTAGCAGAATCACTTCCTGTGGTGGCCCCAGCTCCCCAGGAGACCCACACTCACGGGCTGGTGGTCAAGGTGATTACTGCTGGGAGGACACCGTCCTTCCCCAAGACATCGGTCTTCCATTTTAGGCTACATCTGGAGCATCTCCCCAGGAACCATGCCTTACTTTTTGCTAGCGCCCAAATGTCTTGCCTTGAGTGGGCCAAGAAGGGGATACAAGGATGTATTCTTCCCTTCCTTAATTCAGTGGCTTTCAAATGCCGTTTCCAATTAGAATCTTATTTCCAAATCTTTTGTGATATCTCTGCATGCGATTCAGAGAAGAGCAGGACTGCCTGGTTTAGGTCAGGGAGAGGTTTGGGGCTCTGCCTTGTTACTTCTCCCTCACTCCCATGAGGGGACCTCTGAGGTACATCTGAGCTTCTTGAATCTAGTTTGGAGTCTTGGAGAAGTTCCGACTCTCTTTCTGTGGCCTTTTTATCAGTTCAAATCAAGGAATATTTGTTGAGCACTGTCTACCCACAAAAGAGTGAATGAAGGTCTTAAGGGCATGTGGACCTGGGACAGCCTGAGCCAGCTCTTTAGCCCTTCTTTTGCCCCACAAATGAACTATGAACTTAGTTCTACTGTATTATTAATCCTTTTTTTCTCCAAATAAGTTCCACCATGGGCCTCTACCACAGACCCCTTTCTGTCCACGTGTGTGGTGTATGTGTTCCCACCTCCTGAATCTTATTCCTGGGTCTCTCCTCACTCCACTCCTCAGACTGCCTAGCTCCATCTTCCCCATTCTCTGACCTTTGTCCTGCCTTTGGACACCCTTCTTCGTGTCTCCTCTAATCACTCCCCTGGACTTTGTAGTGTTTGGTCTCTCATCTTCCTCTCTCAAGACTTAGACATAGTTCTCCTTTCCACATTGCCCAGAGATCAACACAGACAATTCCCCTGTTTAGTTCTGTCCCCCAGGACTCCATCCTGGGCTATATATTTTATCTGATTGCCATAATGTTTATACTTAACAACATTTATCTTTTAAAAGTCCTGTAGGGTGGGTCAGATTCAAAGATGTGTTTCCCTCTTTTGGGGGGTTTGGATCTCAGTACTATGCTTCTGAACCCAGTACAAACTTGATCGATGACTCTGCCTTTACAGTGTAACCCAAATATATAACAGGCAACCTGCTAAGCAAACGTCATGGTTAAATTCTTGTAGTATTATCAACACATTGAGTGTATGTGTATGTGTGTAACTATCTTTTAACTTAACTGTACATGTCTTTCATACATTTTCCTTTTGCTTCTGAGATGACTACTAACCATAGGATTAGTGCTGCAACATGCTAGAATTTATCTCTGGGTCCACATTAGAAAGCATACCCACCATAAGCATGATCATCAGACTTCTCTTAGAAAAGGTGGAATTCATGCTGGAAATCCCATTCATTTCATGTATGGAGAACATATATATCAGCATAATATCAGCAACATGCCTGCTCTCAGATGTCCCTTCAGCCACACGGCTCTCCTGACACTTGAATGGTCTGACCCTCCAGCCTCCGCATCCTCCTCTCATGCCACTTTCCCACTCAGCCCCTGTGGTCCAGTCACCTCATCAACATATTGGGCTTTGCTGAGCAAGGCCTTTGGGTTTGTTCTTTTTCTATCTGGAATGTTCTTTTGGTGACTGGGACATTTTCCTCCATGTAATTTCAATTCAAACGTCAGTTTTTCAGAATGGCCTTTTCAGATCACACCATCTAAAGCAGACAGACAGCCCCGTCCACATTGTTTTGTAATCATAAAAATTATATCTGTGAGTGTGTGTATACATACACACGCATATGTATATAAACACATGTATTAGTATGTGTATGTACACACATATGCATATAAATAGATGTGTGTGCGTGTGTGCGGAGGGTAGAAAACATAAAGTGTAAATACATATAGAGAGAATAGACCTCGAATTCTGCCACCCAGATAAATATGCTGTTACTAATTTGGTATATATCTTTTCTTCTACACGTACTGTTACACAGAATGGATATTCTAATTTAAATATAATTATGTCTTGTTTTCACTTAACTTTTAATCATGGCTTCTTTGTACTTTTCAATAACCTCTTCGTAGTTACAATTTTAATAGTGTGCAATGTGCTATTTTATGGAATTATTATAATTTACTTAACTATTCTTCTCGTTTGACCTTTCAGTTGTTTTCACATCTTTTTTCAATAAACATATAGCCCTGTAATAAAGACAACAACAAAGGTGAAAGATAAAGGCAGAATCTGGTGTCTCTATTTTGCTGATATTTGAGTAGGATTGACAGGTTTCAAGATGACCAGTTGTAGAAGTAAGGTATATAGTCCTGAGGAAGCTCTTTGAGCTTAAGGATGTATACATTCACGTGTGCATGTATGTGTGTGTGTGAGCACATGTGTGTAGTAGTAGTGATAGTATTAATGCATCAATAATTTGGAGCCAGAAATATTAGCTCTGGTTACAGAATTCGATAATTTGAAAGATCACCTTAACGATTATGTATGCAAATATGTCGAAAGTAGCTAATCTTTAATGTAATTAAAACAAACAGGTAAGTTTATGAAGAAGATATTCCAGCTGCTGAAGTCAATCAGATACTCATAGCTTACTATAATGGACCAAAAGAGAGAAAGACACGTCCTCTCTCCTGGTAATAGCACTCAAGTTCATAGTTACTTATACACACACTCACCCACACAAATAGCGAAGCCTTCACAAAAAGAGACATTGTACATCACATTTCAATTTATGGATGACACTTAGTTGAAATACAATTATAGCATAATGATTAGGAGAATGGACTCTGGAGTCAGACTGTCTGAATTCAAATTCCAGCTCCACCCTTGCTAACTCTGTAAATTTCAGCCGATTCTTTGACTTTTTTGCACCTCAGATGCCTCACCTATAAAATGAGATTTAACGTTACATGGACCATAGTTAATTCTTTGATGTAGATATAATGGGGTAATACGTGTAATGCTCTTAGTCCTGGCTCATGAGAACTCCCCCATTGATGGTAGCTATAATTGCTGTTTTATTAGACTCACTTCTAGCATTATTTGTGGAAGATCCAGTTTTCACTTCAGTATGTGCTTTGATTTCTCTAAGAATTATACCAAGGCAAAATGCCCCAAGAATTATGCCAAGTAGCTTTGTATAGGGAGAGGCAAGTGATCTCACTTCATTCTCTTGAGTATCACTTAACTCTTGAGTCATTAATTCATTAATTGAACAGCTGGTGGATACCTACTATGTTCCAGGCACTGTGCTTAGTGCTAGGGGTTCAGGAAATAATAAAGACATGGTCCCTGGTGTCATGGAAGTCTCATCCTATCAAACATTTACAAAATTCCCTAGTACATATCAGCACGTCTGTTTCTTGGAGTCATGCCATGCTCTCTTTGAAAGCCTGGATAAGTTTGTACAAAATTTCTCTGTGTTCCCAGGGCAAACAGGAGGTGCAATGGAGTTAAGAAAAACATTTGCTAAGGAAAAACATAAAAGAATTGAAGGCAGAAAGTACAAGCAGTGTCCAGCTAGATATCTTCTCAAGGAGCAGGTGTTATATTCAGGAAACCATCCAGGTTTTGGTCTCCAAAATACCAACTTGTTTCTTAGAGATCACTGATCCTTGGCTCCCTCTAGACCTCTGACCTCCATGAGGCCAACCATTGACTCTTTTGCCCTGCTGTAACTTAGATGCAAAATACTTTTCCTCCCATGAGTGTAAAATCTTTTCCTAACTTGTTTTCCCCAGGATGAATTTTCTACAGTCAGTGAGCAGTTGTTGCCAGACATCCTTTGAATCTCAATGACCTCCCCACCTAGGCTGTCAGTCCCATACCTTCTCAAACCAACTGCTTTGCTAGACTTCTCCATTCCAACAGGGATGTATCCAACCCACTGACAGGCTCAAGATGGTGCTCCCCAACAGAAATACAATGTGAGCCACATATGAATTTTAAAATTTCTAGTTGCCACATTAAAAAGGTGAAAAGACACATGTAAAAATTAATTTTAATATTTTAAAATTTTTAATAAAATGTTTTATTTAAATCAGTATAACACAATTTTTACCACTTCAATATGCAATCAAATATAAAGTATTAATGAGGTATTTTGCATGATTTTTTTTTTCAGACTGAATCTGAAATCCAGTTTGTATTTTACAGTTACAGCATATCTCAGTTCAGACTAGCCACATTTCAAGTGCTTAGTAGCCACATATGACCAATGACTACCATGTTGGACGGTACAGACCCAGGAAATCCAAGACCTTCACTACACAGCAGTGCTAACATACACATTGCAAGAATTCTCCCACCCACCATTGCAGGAGGGTCATTCTCTCATAACCTCTTACTTCCTTTCTCCCATGTACCCTTCCAATGCTAATAAATCAACTCCTCGTCCAAGTATCATACCCGAAAGATGTTTCCCACCATGCCTTCAGGAACCTTCCATCCATATAACTCCGCCTCAATCCAACCCTCCCTATTGTAAGTCACAGTTTCACATTTCTTATAGCAATGCCTTAATTCATCATCCTCAGCAAACATCATTAAGAATCTTACTGTACATAGTTCTGGGCTGAATATGGATTACATAAGTGACACTGGGATATTCTCCTTGTGCTTTAGACCAGATTGCGTCTGTAAACACAACCGCAGCTTTGCTTGCGTCTTTGCTGATGGTCTTATTCTGTTAAATGCAATTTTTGTGCAGTTAGAAAACTAATTTGAAAGGTGAAAAGAACAAACACACAGGGTTGTTATGTTACTTGATTGTATTGATTGGTCTGTAAGCCCAAAATAACCAAGCCAGTCCTATGAACAGATAAAAATTAACACAACTACTAAGAGAATCTCCTGGGACCTGAACTCTGGCACACACTTTTACAGAGCTAATTTTCATTTTCCTTTTCTTTCATTTTATTTTTCTATGAGATAAAACAAATTCAATGGTCAAACAAGATTATATACCAGTATGTGAAAAATAGTTCAACTTTCCCACTCAAGCTTCACTGCTTCTGAAAAGCCTTCTCTTACTTACCCAGCAGTGGGGCAGGTGCCCCTAATCTGTGTGCCTATAGATTTCTTCCAAATCTCCTGCCACAAGAGCGTAATGGCTTTTATAAAAGTGCAGACTCTGGAGCTAGACTCCTGAGTTCAATTCCTGGCTCTTCCGTTAATTAGCTATATGGCCTCAGGCACAGTTTAACTTCTCTGTCTCAGTTTCCCCCTTAATAGTGCCTGTTCTTAGAGCTGTTATGTTCATTGAATGAGTTAATGTGCAATAAGCAGATAGCTGCTCTTTAAAAGCATAATTGTTGTCTGGCAAGTAGTAAATGCTGGCTAATACTAGTTCATAATTGTATTTTGGATTTTGTTCTCTCCATGACCAGTCCTCTTCAAATATAATTAACCCAAAACATTAATGATTTCCCAACGAAATAAGTTCCTCTACTGCCTTTCCTATTTCTATCAATGCTCTGATCATTCTCCCTTTTAAACCTGCTCAGAACTTTGGGGTGCCTTTGATCCCTCTCAGTGTTCACCCATGTCCAGTTTGTCATTATGTCTATTGATGTTTTGCCTTCGTAATTGCTCCAGGAGAAGTCAACAGGAAGATCACAGGATCCAAAGTCCAATGAGCTACTCTGGCTCTGAAATTTATGAGCTGACTGGTGTGGGATAATTCTTCAGTCTTTGATCTTCAATCTCCTCTGAAATACAGAGATTATTTTAATGCCTATTTCATATTTTAATTATCACATCCCCAAAAATATGTCAAAGATGTTACTCAAACACATGCACCATACACACATTGGAAGCTGCTCTTTGCATCTCTCGGGCTCCTTGGACTCAGGGCTCGGAACATGTCACACTGCAGAACATTCTCTCTCATTCTTCTCCTCAGAATCCTAGCGTCTCAGTACTTGAAATGACCTTAGAAATTATCGATTATATTTTACTTTTCCAATGCATTTTTTCCCTCTAAAAATCACCTGAAAATTGGTTTCTCCAGTCCCCGACTAGGAACTCATTCTACTTTAGCCCTGTCATTGTCAAGAGTTCTTTCCCTAACTGTACCACATCAGTGAGTTGATCCATGCTTCTTCAGGACATGCTACAACTGCCATCCAGTTGGCTGACTGCTGTCATATGAACACACCCGAAAACCAGCCCTGTGTGTGAAGAAAACAGCACCCGCGTGGGGTCCTGCCAGCCACGGGGTGCAGCTCACTCATCTTGTGAGCAATCCCAGGAAGATCCAGTGGAATGAACGCCAAGCTGGGTGAACAGTGGGGAAATGGCTGGTCTATTAGACTACAATGTTTTTAGTGCCCAATAATGGTATTTGTTCTTCGAATTTTATGAAAATATTTTAAGAAATGTAGCCAAGCTGAATGAGTCTCAGGAACTTTGATGAATTGTTCCTACTGCCTAGAAAACATTAAAATACAGAATTTTCTTTTACCCAAACCTCATTAAACTTGTAGACATTTTTCTGCTTTTCCTAGTAACCTATCAAGATATTTGGGGTGTGTGTGTGTGTGTGTGTGTGTGTGTGTGTGTGTGTGTGTGTGTGTGTACTTGATAATCAGCTGTGATGGGAGGGGAAATGCTGGAAGAATGTCTGACAGTTTAATGAGAGTTTGTGACATCTGTTTCCCAAGGCCCCATCCCATGTGGAAGGAGCTCATTAATTTCTGGTGGCTCCACACCTTCAAAACCTCCACCTCAGACCCGAGCTGGGCAGTCCTGAGGTGACCAATTTGTCTATGGTATCCCTGAGGTTTTGAGTATTTCATTCCTGGTTGATTTGTGCTGCTCAAATTCTCAAGTCCTCATGGCAGGACCATATCCCTTGACCATGCCTTACCCTCTGGGAAAGGTGGGAACGCCTGGTGTTCCAACCAGGCGTCCATGACACCATTTGTCACGCATCCTGGTTTCCAAGCTAAAGGAGGGGAGCCAACATGCTGCAATTTCCAGCACAGTTTTGTTTTATTCTTTCTTGGTCTTCCATGATGACTCTATTATTGCACCTGGCACTGGCTGTCAATGGAGCTTCTTATGGTGCCATCCAGACCCTCTGTTTTCTGGGAAATTTCTAGAGATTCTCACAGTGTTTGCTTCGGGTTGAAGTTTCAAATTGTAACTTCAGGTGGGGAGTTTCTCTACTCTTCGGTACTGCAGGTGGGGCGGGAGCAGGGTGAATGTTGATGGACCTCAGGATGATGGAAAACCAGAACGAACAGAGGACAATAGGAAGAGGGATGACTTTGTTGGGGTCCCTGACAGACATCGAAACAGGTGCTTAATTACATGTTATGTCCTTCAGTGCCTTTGCATCCTCGACAGGCAGGCATTATCACCCTCATTCTATGAACGAGAGGAATAAGCTTAAAGAGGTTAACGGACCTGCGTACGTGGCAGAGCTGTGATCTGGAAGTAGGTCTGGGGAATTCCCTGGCCTGGTTTTCCATCCATCCTGTTGAACTCAGGCTGGCAATTGTTTTCCTTCCCTGGGCAAAGGCCCTTGGCTTCCTGGAGGGCTGCACCAGCACCTTCAGGCTCTGCCCCCTCCTCCTAATGCACATATATCTGCAACAGCAACAAGGAGGAACTGCCCCACGCTGTGTCTCACCAAATCCCCACTGGCACAGGGACATTCCCATGCCCTTGTTCTTGAGATGGGTGGGGAGGCAGGGAAGGTGGCAGCAGCCCCAGGACTGAGTGGGTGCTTGGTTTGCTCAATATCAGACTCCTCACCTAGAAGGTTTACCAATCTTCTTTGTCATCAATTCTTCAGCAGGTTCGTTTTGAGATAAGGAACAGATAAACAATAGCGGCAAAGTGTACTGGGTACAATCTCAGTTTTTTCACCTGTTAAGTAAAGACTTTAATGCCTACATCAAGGATGTAGTGAGGCCTCCGTGAAACACCGTGTGCAGCACATAGGAGGAGACCAAGTAATGGTATGTATACATGTATGTACTATTTTTATTGAAATTATATTTAAAATGATATGTTTACTATGTATCAGGCATTGTTTTCAGTACTTTATAGGTACCATTTAATCTCTCACAACACCATGAGGATGGTACTTGTATTACCATCATTTCATGGTTGAGGAAACAACATAGATGCTGGTAATTTGAAATAAGAAATAAAAATAGTAATCTGTGGGTGCCTGGGTGGCTCAGTTGGTGAAGCGTCCGACCCTTGGTTTTGGCCCAGGTCATGATCTCAGGGTTGTGAGATCAAGCCCCAGGTTGGGCTCTGTACTGAGTGTGGAGCCTGCTGCAGATTCTCCCTCTCCCTCTGCCCCTCCTCCCACTTGCGTGCTCTCTCTCTCTAATAAACCAATAAAGTCTTTAAAAATAGTAATCTGCTATTATTAATTATGCCTATGAGTAATTCTTAATAATGCCATCTCATAAATGGTAAAGTACCCTCCTGCAGCCCCAACATGACCTACACAGAAAGTGGGCAAATTCTACCTAGTCCCTCATGTAGGAATCTCCCCTGTCACTTTGTGTGAACCTTACAAGATGATCTTTCCCACTATTGTACATCTGTAAATACTAGAAACTTCTTTCTTTCTAGCTAATCGAAACCTGTCTTCCTTGCACTTCCTCCCAGCACTCCTGAATTCACCTTCTGGAGCTGCATTACCTCAGGTGAATTGCTTTTCCACTTGATGCCACTTAAAATATTTTAAGATTGTGATCCCATCTCCCTAAGTCTCCTTGGCTCCAGACCAAATGCTCTCAGTCCCCTCAGCTGTTCCTTGTGCAACGTGGTTTTTGCGCTACTCAACATTCTGGCCAGAGGCGGTCCAGGTAGCTAGGGCCCTCCTCGTCTGAGATGAGCAGGGTCAGAGTAACAACCTGGATGGGCAGTGCCAGCAGAGAGGAGGAAGAGGGGCATGTTGCTTTCCAGCTGTCTGATACTGGGAAAAGGTGGGACCTTTCTTTTCCTTTTTTTTTTTTTCCCTAGGCTTTACATCGGGATTACCAGTTGGTTTGTTGAGATGTGATGTGAGATAACCAACTGTGTGAAGCCCCTGCCTATGGTATTCATTCATTACATACATTTATATATTCTACGATAATAGAATAAAGAGTACTCTAGAAATAGTCTAATGAGCCAATACCATGTGGCACTGAGAATACAGACTGAGAAGACAGAATCTGTAATGTCATGGGACATAAATTTCCTTATGGTCAAGTGAGAATAATTTGTATTATATCAAGTGTCCTTGATGTGCAGTGGTCATTCTATTACTGTAATTATTGGTTCTATATATTCTATAAGTTTGTGATTCTCGTTTTGAAATTGGACGCCAAAATTTTTTTCCCCCCACTTCATAGAACCGAGGCTCTGCGAACAGACCACTTGTATTGTATCTCAGACAACCGACTAGATGCTTTGGGACGACTTCCTTCACCCACATTTATACACTGAGGATAAGAACAGTACATTCCCATTAGGTCCAAGGGAACATTAAATAAGAAAATATGTGCAGAGTGTTTTGATCAGTGCCTGGTATATAGTAAACATGAAATAGGTGAAGTGTTCGCCATTGCTGCGGTTATTATTACTGTTACTGTTAGTATTATTATTATGTTGGCTAATGATTTCAGTCTGTGGATCCACTGTATGTTTGTGTTTTAGTCCATGAGATGCTTCTCATTTGGTAGGACATTGCTTTGTTCCTGATCTCAATAAACTTACAATCTGATGGAGGAAATAGACATATAAATAACATATTTTAATACTGTGTTTTAAGTATAATAACAGTATATGTGCAAAAGTTAAAAGGGAGGGACCAAAGAGAGGGCTACCTAACTGGCAGGATGATCAGAATTGTCTAACTGTAGAATAATGCCTGATCTGTGTCTTAAGAGATAAATTAAGAGTTAGCTGAGCTAGGCTTTTTTGACCCAATAAATAAATAAATCACATAATGATGTAAATATTTCCAAATGCATATTTTCAAAATGCTCTCCATAGCATAATTTTCTCTTGAGAGCAGTTCTCTTACTGTGAAATGTCACTTTTATCTTGCAGGGACAGATTGAGTGGGTTTAGTTTTACAAATACATCTGCTGGCTACTGACAGTCACTTCTCATTACAGAGAAGGTCAGCAAATTTGGAACATTGGCCTTTTTGTAAAAGAGAAATGCGTATGTCTCTTTATTGTTGTGCAGCCCCTTTAAAAAGTTTGCCATGAGATCATTTTCACAATAAAATCTGTGGTATAAAAATGTATTTTTCATGGAAAATACTGCAAAAAAATTTGCTTAGAAAAGTTTAGAGATATTGTCTGCTTTAATTGAATTATATATAGCATCTTTAATGCTATCTATTTCAACTTGGATGCAATAGCTTGTCTATGACTTAGGCAGTAAATAACTTTTAGATGTGGTGCTGTCTGCAAACTTAACACAGTATTTTCCCCTTTACCACTACCACTACTACTTCTACTTCTCCTCCCCCTCCTCCTTCTCCTTCTTCTTCTTGTAAATATGTCTCTCTCACTCTCTCTCTCTCTTTTTTTTTTATTAGTTTCAGAGGTAGAATTTAGTGATTCATCAGTTGCATATAACACCCAATGTTCGTTATATCAAGTGCCCTCTTTAATGCCCATCAGCTCGTTACCCCACCCCCCCACCCAACTCCCCTCCAGCAACCCTCAGTTTGTTTCCTAGAGTTCAGCATTTCCAAGAATGGTTATATTTATAAATTTATTTGATAAAGCATTGTGTTTATTAAGTCAGCTATCATGTGTGAGGGTCTCTTTGCTTTCCAGAATCACACAAAATATTTTTTCATATGCTTTAATATTAACTGAGAATCTAGAAAATTCTTATAAACAGAAACATATTAGAAACATTTGTACTTCCATTCCACCATAGAGCATACATTCTGTTGTGTAATTGCTTGAATGTCAATTTCTTTAAATATTTAGCAATGCTCTCTATTTATAGCATCATAGTATTTGTTGACAGAGGAATTCATTTGGCTTGTTACCATGTTGTTTTCCAACTGTCAGCCTTTCACTGTACCAGGATATAGCCACAATGATATATGACTTTTTATCTTTTAGAAATCAATTAAGAGGGGCGCCTGGGTGGCTCCGTCAGTTCAGCATCCGACTTTTGGTTTCGGCTCAGGTCATGATCTCAGGGTCGTGGGATCGAGCCCCGTGTTGGGCTCCGTGCTCAGCCAGGAGTCTGCTTGAGGATTCTCTCTTTCTCCCTCTCCCTTTGCCCCTCTCCCACCTCTTCTCTCTCTCTCTTAAAAAAATCAGTTAAGAAAATTAAACATAGCTTCTAAATTATCATTACGTTTACTGAAGTTTCATGAAATACTCGACTGAGTAATGCATCATTTTAAACATTCCTGGGGCGGGGGAAACTGTTAACATTTGTCCTCATATTCTTCCTGCGAGCTTGAAAGCTTTCTTCATTGTGATGGCTCTGTCCGTTGTGCACTAATCTCTCAAGGCACAGATACACTTGAGGTGAGATTCCTAGTTAATGTTAGTAGGTGTGATCCATATTTCAAATAGACTTCTTCATAATGTCAGCATCTGGGGATAGCTTCCCATCAGGTCTGATTAGATCATCCTTGTTTTTTTTTTGTTTTGTTTTTTTTTCTTTTCTTCAAGATTTAGATAATAAAAGCCTTGTAGCCAGATTATGGGAGATGCCAACTCTGCTATTTTCTTGTTGTTGTTCAGTACTTGCATTACAGGTGTTTTTCAGTTTCTTTACGGGAAGATTTTTGAGCTACTCAGCCACCTTGTGAGGGGTAGTTTAATTAAAACTCAATAATATCATCTTAATCCCCAGAGCAGAGCCTGGAGAGCCGCAGTGAGCTGGCAGCACGTCAGCTGGAAGGCTGGCCTGGGGACGTGGAGATGGGAAGAAGGGGACTGTCATTTACTGAGCATAGCATTCCCTTCCCAACTGGGAACGTCCCTCATGCAAAATATAATTATACAAGAATTTACATCTGTATAATTTTTGGCAATGACAAAAATTTTGGTTCCAGTAAACACAAATTTTGCGACGCCCGTTGCAGATAGAAAGAGGGAGCAAGTGTAGCAAATAGAGATCAAGCAATGGCAATGCAGTGAAGAAAAAAAAAATTTTTTTGGAAGCTTTTAAGAAAGGCAATGAAGATGAGGAAAAATAGAACTTAATTTTAGAATTGCAGTAATTTTAGAATTGGACTAGGTTTACGCTATTAGGGGCAAGTCCCAGGGGGGCCAGGCCGTGTGTGTGTGTGTGTGTGTGTGTGTGTGTGTGTGTGTGTGTGTGTGTGTGTGTGTGTGTGTGTGTGTGTGTGTGTGTGTCAGGACTATTAGGGATAGTTAGCACTCTTGGGGTTATTAGATCCAATATGCAGAGTTTGGAGGACTAGCCTGAGGGAGTAACAGGCCAGCATGCGACCTAGTATAGACATTACCCCAATCAAACTGAGGACATATTTGAAACAGAACAGAAGTTATTTCCCGAAGAGATTCTAGTAAGAAGGAATTTTAAATGCCCATGAATAGTGAAGGATTTACTAGTGCACACTTAAAATGTGTAAGATGTTAGCATTGTCTTATTTATATCTTATTATCCTATATTAGTAAATTAAATATTTACTTATAAGGAGTTTTATGGATTTATCAGCAACCTCAGCTCTTCATTCCACCTTCCTTAGGTTCCTGAAATTCAATTACTGCACTCCTTGCCAATTCACCTACTTTGTAGGTTTTCAGGATCTAACTCCTGCATTTTGAAAGACATAGTTTTCATCAGAAATATCACTAAGCACTCCATCTGTGCTCTTTTATTTAATCCTCACATCCATTGGGAGCCTAGACAAATGCTGATCACTGGCAGTAAACAGGTTCTCCACACATGTGTGTTGTACTGTTCAAGGATTATCTCTCAACCTGTTACAGAAAAGAGATCTGAGGTCTAGAGAATCTGGAGAGATACTAATTGAACTAGAAAATAATCTGTATTTATTTCCTATTACTGCTGTAACAAACTGCCACAAATTTAGTGGTTTAAAACAATATAAGGTTAGGGGTGCCTGGGTGGCTCAGTTGGTTAAGCAACTGCCTTCGGCTCAGGTCATGATCCTGGAGTCCCGGGATCGAGTCCCACATCGGGCTCCTTGCTCAGTGGGGAGTCTGCTTCTCCCTCTGATCTTCTTCCCTCTCGTGCTCTCTATCTCTCATTTTCTCTCTCTCAAATAAATAAATAAAATCTTTAAAAATAAATAAATAAATAAATAAATAAAACATAATGTTATTATCTCATAGTTCTGGATGTCAGAAGTCCAAAATGGGTCTCACCGGGCTAACATCAAGGAGTTGGCTGCCTTTCTTATGGAGGCGATGGTGGACAGTCTGTCACCCTGCCTTTTGCTGCTTCTCAGGCTGCTTCTCAGGTTTGCGTTCCTTAGCTTGTGATCCTTCCCCATCTGCAAAGCCAGCTATCACACCACCCCTATCACTGGAAATTAAGATGTAGGTGTTTTGGGGGGCCATGATTCTACCCACCACAGAAACCCAGATTTGTCTGAAGGTAGTTTCTAAGAAATTTCTAGTTTACGTTTATTTATCCACTCAATAATTTTTTCATTCATACCTGCTATTTGCAAGACTATGTTCTAAGCTCTGAGGATATAATGTGGAATAAGATAGTCACAACCTCTGCAGCTCAAATATCCCTTAGGCTAGCTGCTGGTCATTTGTCCACCTCTTCCAAGATATTAATCCATTAAAATTCATTGAGTCTGTTAAATGGGCACATCACACTGGGTAGAAAGGGGAGGAAAGAAATACAAATTAAAATCTGTAGTCTCAAGGATTGTTCAATCTAGATGAGAAGATGAAAGGCTTACCAAAAGAAGATAAAAGTAAACAGAGGAAAAGGTAATGAATTTGCCTTGAGAAATAACTCTCTTTGTATGAAAAAGATTGTTGAAAGTGACTGGAGTAGAAGAGATATATTCTGAGGTTGTTGAAGTCAGCAAGCAAAAAGTCTCAGAGAGGTAGAAAGTCACTCTGCATGAAGGAGAGGAAAGGATTGACTAGTTTGCTCCTAAAAGGAAAGTGCAAACAGATAGAGGGAAAGTGTAATGAATTTCCCTCTGATACAGGATGGCTCTGGGACTGGTATCAGGGATGTGCCTACATTTGGGCACAGGAGACCCTAGTTATGGAGAGAATGAAAGATGAAAAAATTTGACATCATAAAGGCAAAAGGAAGACAACTTTGAATGTAGTCCGTTCCTTCAAAGATGGTAAAATGTATCCACTGGCAGACATCTGAATGAATGAGAAATCTATTCTTCAGTGTAATTAGTGTTAAAAAATAATTTTAATTATCAGCATTTACAAAGCCTGGTCTAGAGCAATGCATGCCACAATCATGCTACTAGTCTCCTTTTAGCAACCAAGTGGGATATATCAACTTAAAAGTCATTATACGGCTAATGGAGAAATATGATAAAATCCCCAAGGGGAGGGAGTAGAACAGTCAGGATGAAACCTTCCAGCTCTGTAGACTCAATTCACAGTAAGCTCAGCTAAGCCATTTCCTATTAAATGCAGGCATATTGCCATGTGGGGCTCAGAACTGGCTTCTGACTGCAGACAGGAATGTTTGCTCATTTCTCTCCTTGATGATTTGGGAACTCCCAGATGTTGATGAAGGGCTTGACAAGCAACATCCAGGTGGAAAGTAAAAACAGCTTTATCAAACCAGCTGTTGAGAGTACATGACACCACACATCCAGATGTTGGGAGGCATCTGGTATTTGGGGAGAAGCTTTCTCCCTCTATCCAGCTAGCTGAGAAAGATCTATCTAACAGTGGGATATCTGTCTACCACAGGAGATCATGCACTTGGCATCTGGCTTGCAGGCAGATGATGAGCAGTGAAAGAATGTGACTTTTGTCTTTGTGGGAGAGGCTCTTGATAACTGACACCATTCTGCAGCAAACAGTGAGGCTCATGTCCGGGTTTATGCACACAATACCTCTGTAGGGAAAGCCTTCCAATCTGATGTTATACCGATCCAAACTGTCCTTATGATTTAGCATTTCCTCAATTCCAGGAAGCTACTCTACTCCAGCCTTTCCCTACTAGTTTTTCTCTTTTCTGAACTTTCCCTAGCACCCACTTCCATGCTTGATTCTATACTATCACATATCATTTATTGATATCTTCCAGGTACTTCCGTAGCACTTCCTGCTATATGCAGTTTTCATTAACTCATACTTTGCACATAGAAATGTCTTGAATTGTGGGTTTCTGACATTGTATTTGGAAGACATTGTAAGCTGTTACCCAACCACATGGGTTAATACCACAGTATTTTCATATCAGGCTAGGCTAAAAAGATACAAGATGTCTTACCAGGGCCAAGGGGTGAGGTGTATGAGTGACATTCTCCTAACCCTTTTGCTTACCATTATTTCTTACAGGAAAGTTTGCTTCAGTTCACTTGGGTTTTTTTACACATACAGTTCTCAATTGCATGTGCAACTTCTATGTTAGTCTTAGTTCTCATCAGTAGTTTTTTTTTTTTTTTCTTTAAGAGATTTTATTTATTATTTGAGAGAGAGACAGAGAGCATGTGAGAGAGAAAGGGAGCCCAAGAAAGAGAGTGGGGAGGGGTGGGGGGGAACGTGGGAAGGGCAGAGGGAGAGGGAGAAGCAAGCTTCCTGCTCAGGACCCTGGGATCATGACCTGAGCCAAAAGCAGAGGCTCAACCAACAGCTACCCAGGTGCCCCTCTCATCACTAGCTTTATCTTTAATTTCTATTTTAGTCTATCTCTCTAAGTTGCTTTAAAGGTATTGGAAAGTCTTCCCTTCTACTTTTTATCACTTATCGCCCTGGTTCTTAAACCCTCCTGAGCACTGACTTGTTAAACTACAAATTCCCAACCCTTGTCTTAGAGTGCCCAGGAACCTGCAATCTGTTACAGTCCAAATGATTGTAATAAGGTGGTGTCAGGAAAAACACCATCCTATGGCCTGGCATCTAGCCCTCTCTGGACTATAGCAGGAACTCAGTACCTACTGTTCCCTGCTTTATCTTTCCATCACCAATTAAAAGATAATTCTCAAGCAAGATAAAATCAGGACACTCCAACTGACATAAATATGAATAGGTGTTAAAGATTTTGATTTAACTCATTAATGAGGAAACTGGTGAAGGGTTATGAGTTCAAGGGAGAATCCCCCAAAAGACATATTTATAGATCAGGAATATAGAAATTAGTGGGCAAATGGAGGTAAACTGGCCTTTTCCACAGAGGAGAAGGGAAATTGTTTAAACTTCCACAGGACAGAATTTACATGGCTATAGACAAGAATTACATGCATTATTATTAGTTTACAGAGCTGTAAATGGCTCAAAGACAATGAAAGACCAGAAGCATATAATCTAGAAGGGTGTGATTTAAACAATGTGCCGTTGGATCTGTACCTCTGAAACAAATAATACATTATATGTTAAAAAAAAGAAGAAGAAGAAGATAGCAGGAGGGGAAGAATGAAGGGGGGGAAATCGAAGGGGGAGATGAACCATGAAAGATGATGGATGCGGAAAAACAAACTGAGGGTTCGAGAGGGGAGGGGGGTGGGGGGAGGGGTTGGCCGGGTGGTGGGTATTAAGAAGGGCACGTTCTGCACGGAGCACTGGGTGTTATACGCAAATAATGAATCATGGAACACTACATCACAAACGAATGATGTAATGTATGGTGGTTAACATAACATAATAAAAAAATAAATAAACAACGTGCAGTTTTCCACTGAAGCACAGCATTTTCCTACTCATGCTGGAGAGGAACCTAAGAAGAAAGAACAACTTGAATGGAAAGACAGAGAGGCCAGAGAAATCAGAATATGAAGGAAAGGCAAACAATCCCATGGGGTTAGAAGTCAGGGGTAGGAGGTCAGTGGTGCAGCAAAGAGGTGGTATAGAGGAGGGAAGGGAATTGGAAATGCACAGGTAAGACGAGAGGGTAATCATGCAAGGAAAATGCAATGTGTGGTCCTGGACCGAGTAGGATGGGGCAGTTTGGTGCCTTTGATAGCTTTGGCTCAGAGAAAAGCCAGCTCGCCTCTCCGCTCCCCCAGTAATACCGTTCCATTCTGGTCCTGGTCACCAGAGGGTTGTGACTTTCCTTTTTTGAAAGTCTGTGGTTTCAGTTATCTCTGTTTAGAAATCTCACCCAGAGGACACAGGTGGTAGTAAGAGATCAGCTTTCGAGGGGCACAGTTTAGGTCATCAAGTCCCTATTTGACATTTCAATCATATTCTTGCTTTTAAGCTCCGGGGTGTATCTGTATCTTAATATAGCCAAAGAATTATAAAGTCATCTCATGTCCCCTCTGTGGGCACAGGACATTGCAGATATAAAGCTGATGGAAATAGTCACATGGTTTGACCAAATGGCATCGTCAGCATCTTCAATCTGCCACATCCCTAATGTCATCCAGCTGGGAAGGGCAGCTGCCAAGTTAGAAGAGGCTGGACATTCCATGAAACAGGTGCCTTCTTTTTCCAGGACCCAAGCGAGAGCCAAAGATACTTTCTGTACTGTCAGAAAGCACATCATTAGAAAATATGCTTAAATTGCTTAACAGGGACATTTGGGCTCAGTTCCCAAATCCATTTTTAGTTTGGATTCATCTTCAGAAACTGTGACAATATTTGGAGAGACCCCCAAAGGGAGTGATCAGAAAATTAAAAGAAAAACATCTCATTAGAGGGAACAAGTTATTTTTGTGTAATGAAAATGTGACCAGTGCAACCACTTAGTGGATATTCATCGCAGTTAGGATAAAATCTAAAGTCTTTGACACAATTTATGGAAGCCTTCTGTGCATGCTATGTTTCCACCTATTGGAACTCTCCACTCGCACTTTCCATTTCCCCCACCCACACACCCTAACCCCAACACATATTGTGTCCTCTGTTTGATACACAATCCCTGTCCCTTTATGGACCTTACTGACTCCTACTTAGCTTCATCTGAGATACCCTTCTCACCAGGAAGCATTCTCTGCCTCCTCCAATTTGGGTCAGGTGCCATTCTGTGTTCTTGTATCACCCTGCATTTCTTTAATCAAAGTATTTATCACCCCTTTTGATATGTGCCTCTCTCATCAAACGGTAAACATGGAGCAACAGGTTGAGATTTGTAGCTACTTTGTTCTTCGCACTTTCAATTCTGGCAAAGTACCTGCAACATCATAACAACTCAGAATATTTGCAGAATGAAGGACCAGTTGAGTAAGAGAACAAATAAATAGATGAATTAATGAATTACTGAGTGAATTAATGAATTAAATGAATGAATAAATATACAGGGAACTGGATAGTTTTCTTAAGGTGAATAGTGAAAAAGAATAATTATCTTAAGTCTGGGAAAAATTATCTTATAAAGAGAGTCAGGTTTTTGCTCCAGATGGCACAGATAATGCCCAAAGCTAAAAGATGCTTGGAGTTTCAACTCAAAGAGTTTTTTTTCTTCTCTTTTCTTTTCTTTCTTTCTTTCTTTCTTTCTTTCTTTCTTTCTTTCTTTCTCTTTCTTTCTTTCTTTCTTTCTTTCTTTCTTTCTTTCTTTCTTTCTTTCTTTTCTTTCTTTCTTTTTCTTTCTTTCTTTCTTTCTTTCTTTATCTTTCTTTCTTTCTTCTTTCTTTCCTCTCTTTCTTTCTCTCTTTTTCTTCCTTCCTTCTCTCTCTTTCTTCCTTCGTTCCTTCGTTCCTTCATTCCTTCATTCCTTCCTTCCTTCCTTCTTAGAGAGAGAGAGTGCAGGGTGGGGGGCAGAGGGAGAGGAAGAGAGAGAATCTCAAGCAGACTCCCTGCTGAGCATGGAGCCTGACATGGGGCTTGATCTCAAGACCCTGAAATCATGACCTGAGCTGAAATCTAGAGACAGACACTTAACCAACTGAGCCACCCAGGTGCCCCATCTTAAAAAGAATTTTTCTAAAAACAGAAGCCTAACTATGGAGCAAATCACCTCACAGGTAGATAAGCATGCAGAAGAAAGGATGCTGAGTGGGTGGGATGTTGTATGGGGATAATCAGGGACTGAAGATGGGGAATTGGGGGTGGGTGGGATCTGCTATATAGAGGAAACAAGACGAGATAACTTATTTATCTATCATTCATTCACTCAGTAAACATTTACCGAGCACCATGTTCCAGGTGCTATGGTAGACACCGGGGATCTAAAGTTGGGTAAGTTTTACTCTCCGGGGCCGTGATGCCAAAGCACACAGTCTAGTGGAAAAGAAAGACACTTATCCAGGAGTATTTAGAACTGCTGTGACACAGGTATGTACAGAATAGTATGGAGGCCAGAGAGAGGCAACCCTAACACACCTGGTGGGGCAAAGGAAGCAGGAAAATACCAGGGAGGCATCCTACAAGAGGGGCCAACTGAACTAACCCTGCAAATGTAATAATGTGGCAGCCTGAGCAGGACATACTAGTAGAGGCAGTGAGGGTAGAAGAAGGAAGGAGGTGAAGACCGGAGAGAATTTCAGATGGAGAGGAAAGCTTGTAAAAACAGTTTAGTCTTACTAGAGTGCAAAGGTCAAGGCCAGAAGTGGCTGCAACATCATTTAAATTCTCAATTCTCAGAAAAGCTGATGCGAGTCAAAGAAGCCCCAAGACACAAAGAGTTGACTTGCTTTTTCAGGGTCTGGGTCTTCAGGGTTCAGTGTGTGAAAGCCTTAGGGAAAAGTTCTCGTTGAGAATGGTTCCCCTGGGGCCACCATGAGCTTTATGGCTTCAGCCCCATGCCCCTACTCTGGGGCCATGTAACTGAAGATGGGACTTCTAGTGCCACTTGTGAAAATAAATCTTTTTGGAAAAAGGCCAAGATGGACCCATACTGGCATTCACACCCTGCCACAACCTGGCAGATGGGTGAATGCCTGCAGATCAGAGCTGCTTTTTGATGTCACTGTTTGATGAGAGGTAGTGGATCAGTGAAGGGCAGTCTTCATGGTGAGCCTGATAGGAATGAAAACTTAACAAATTATTAAAGCAGTGACTCTTTCAAAGTGCGATCTGATAGAAGCTAATGCTGTACCCGCATGAGTGACAGGTCCAGATGTACGTGCTTTCCACATACCAGCCACCTGTGAGGTAAATACCATCATCCCTATTCTACAGATGAGGAAGCTGAAGTCTAAGGTATGCAGCTGGTGCATGGCAAGAAGCTATTACTCGGATCCAGGCAGTCTTGCTTAAGAGTGTAGCTTCCTGAAGGAGAAGAAATGAAATCTCACAGAAAAGGATGCCATCTTGGACACAATGAGCAAACTGGTTTGGGACTGCAGAGGAGAGTCCTTCTCAACAAACTTGAGGAAACCAGCCTTTCCTTATGCCACTTCTTCTCTCACACCTCATGCTGCTACCTCCACAGCCTTCTGGCAGATTCTGGAACATGCCTGGCTCCTTCTTGCTTCAGTGCCATAGTTCTTGTTCTTCCTGCTTGAAATATTGTTCCTGAGGAATATGTGGCTCCTTCTCATCTTTTGAATGTTGGATGAAATGTCACCTTCTCAGAAAGGAGTTCCCTTCCCTCCTGGTGGGACTGCCTTCTCAAGCTTGACTCTATCACTTCACCATTTTCATTCCTTTGGCTAGCACATTTTGTCATCTATATTTACTTTTTAATGTCACAGTGTGTTATGGACTGTATGTTTGTGCCCCTCCCCTCCCGATTCATATAGTGAAACCCTAACCCCCAATGTAATGAAATTTAGATGTGGGGCTTTGTGGAGGTAGTTAGGCTTAAATAAGGTCATGAGGGTGGGGACCCTATGATGGGATTAGCGTCCTTATACAAAGAGAAGAGACCAGAGCTCACTCTTTGTCTCTCTCCGCCATGTGAGAACACAGAGAAAAGGCAGCTGACTGAAAGCCAGGAAGAGGACCTTTTCCAAGAACTGAAAACTGCCACCACCTTGATCTTGGACTTTCCTGCCTTCAGAACCATGAGAATTAAAGTTCTATTGGTTGAGCCACCCACTCCTAGTATTTTCTTATGGCAGCCTGAGATGACTAATACACATTTTATCTGTACATTGCTCCTCTATATTATAAACTCCCCAAGGCAGGGACCAAGAATTCCTAAAAGGAATATTTCCCAGCTCTATTTTACCACTATTTTCCCCCGTACCTAGGAAGGAAGAATGGCCAGCTCCTGGGGAGTTTCCTTGCTTTAAGGGTGTCCATTAAAAGATCCAATTAGTTATCTCCCCAACTTCTCAAATAGCACAAATTTTGTAATGTTTAAATTTTAAAATATGTTAACTCAGGGAGGAAAGATTAAATAATCTCTCTGGGACTTCAGATATCTCTTCTCCAAGTTTTCAAATATTATGTTATCCACTCCCAGACCTTCTCAACTTCATCACATCTTACCTTCACTGCACTTCAGCCACCCTTATCGTGGCTTCACTTTGCCCTTGTTACCATCCAGAATTTTCTTAGAATTCTTAAATAGTAGCATCATAGTTATTTGCTTCTGCTTCCAACCATTACAGGTCTCTGAAACCCTGACTCATTCAACCCTTGTCTTCTCTCCTCTTAGAAACTGCAGGGTCTTGTAAGTTCTCCCTATAAGTCAGAGTTCTTCAAGTCTCAGATTTGAATCTAAACTTTCAATCAAATTTGGATCCATGATTAATTATCTAAATCAATCATGGCTAGTTAACCACGGCCCATGGAACAAATGTGGCCTGCACCTTTTCTTGTAAATGAAGTTTTATTTACTGTTTATACCTATGGTTGCCTTCACGTTATAATGCAGAGTTGAGGAGTTGCAGAAGAGTCTGTATGGCCCAAGAAGGCTAAAATATTCACTAACTACCCTTTACAAAAAAAAAAAAAAATTACCAGCCTCTGATCTAAATCAGTGACCCCCAAAGTGAACAGTGAAAGATGATCCCTTGGTATCAAAGAAAATTTTAGAAATCCTATTTCTAGTTATTGCTATCTAAAAGGAAAAGAAAGAAATGAATTGAGTTTTATTTATATCTAATGACACACAGGCACTGATGCTCTCAGTTCATCTGGGAGACAGTCATCTGCCACAGAAAATAGAGAAGATACTCTGAGAAAGAAAATGTCCACAATTTGAAGAGGTTTCCAGAGGCATCCTCATTCAATCAGTCATTCTCAGCATACTGTAACATTATATAGTTTACACGTGCCTGGTTAGGCTGGTTTAGGTAACATATTATCTAGCAATACCTTAATTAAACATCAAAACAGACAAGTATCCTTCAAATATTCCTACAAAGACTGAAGATTATACTAATAATGCAAAGAATGGGCAAATAACTTGGAAGGGCGCAAAGGCTTCATCAGCCATATTATAAGGTATATAAAAAAATGGTATAATCACATATGACATGAAGTCAGTAAAAAAGAGCTCTAAATTATCAGGAAGACTATTTGATATGTGAAATTGTATCTACTATCATTAATGTTGAAATCTGACCTACATGTTTTTTGTGTCTTCAGCAAGGATAGCATGAAGCCATTACTATAAACAAACCATTACTATAAACATTTAAACTTCAGTATCCACAACATGAAAAGTTCTATAATTTAGGGGCGATTTTTAAGTCATTCAATATTTGATCAAATACTTTACAAATTTTACTTCACTTTGTGACAAATGGCAAAATCACTGTAGCAAGACATTTAGGCTACTCTCTTCCTTGGCCCCTTTCTCTCTCATTTCAAGTGCACCTAACCTGTAATTCCCCATGTTTCCCACTGACCCTTTAGATGGGGTCTTGCAAACTCACAGGTACTGACCGAATCTGGCACTACTGGTCGTGCAATGGGAGACCAGTAGGGTCAGTGGCATTGAATATTCTCCTTCCACCAGGGGAAACTAAAAGCAATCTTCTGCCCCTGGCCAGTCCAGTCCGGCACAATTTATTTCACCAGTAGGTTCTCTGGTTGTAGCTTGGTAGGAAGATGTTGGACACGTTGAGTCTGGAGAAGGTCAGCAAAAGATAGGGTTCTGTTCCCTGACTGTGTGCACCTCACACACCCTCATGTGAGACCATGGTGGAGGCAGGAAGGAAAAGTGAATAACGACCAAACTCAACCTGACTCATTTCAATGCACATGCACATTAATAACAATACTTCAGCTCAGAAAAGGAGAACTATGGGACAAATGCTAAACCAGACAGGGCACAAGAACAATAGGCTTAAATGGGATTGTGTTAGGCAAACTAGGGTATATGCTCACGTGCTCTTCAAATTTCCACGAATAGAAATTCAGAGATAGCTCAAACCAACTTGTTTGGGTCTTGGATAGAAGAAGCTGAATGTAAAAACTATTTATTATAATGAGATTTTGAGACTTCCTTGAGCAATTTTACCCAAGAATGGTTGATTTCAACTAAATGTTAGGTATTAAGAACAAAATATTTTGAATATTACTCCTACTATGTTGAGAATGACTGATAGACAACATTCTTCCTAGAGTCAGCTTTCCTCTAGAACTTTAGTTCAATTTTTTTTCTCATTGTTGTAACTTCAGGATAAATTAGAGGAAGCCTTAATTCAGTCCCTGAAACCATTTTCCTTTAGGCAAGACCTATGTTTTCCAAAATAAAACAACTGCACCAAACCCCAAAATATCTGCATCTTCTACTGTGCTAGCAGCAATTAAAAGAAACAGTTTTCTGTTTTCAGCTCTTCTACCTGCCAGCCTCAGGCTTGCTGGTATCTGCATTCTCTCTGAGATTATTCTGTCAATTCTTTGCAGCTTATGGAGTTGTCCCTCTGGGAGATGCTTCTCCATTTAGTTGACATGAGGGCATGACATCCTCTGCCCTTCCTGATCCTTCCTCTTGACTCTTCCTTTTGTGTCATGGAGATTAACCCAGGATGAAGGTGAAACATCCAGAGAACCTCAAGCACAAGGACTCCAGCTCATACAAATCAAGTCATACACATAACATGTTGCTGCCACCAACAGGGGCAACTCTTCCACCAGAGAGAAGCCACCAACCAGTTTATGCAGCAGATTATCTGGTGGCAGCTTTAGATCATACCGGGAAATTGCTCAGTCAATAGAAGTAATGAGAAGCGGAGAAATAACATTCTGGACCCGCCAACCAATACTTGGCTCTGCATCAACCTCATTTCATCCTCAAAATTTGCAGGAAGAGTGAATATTATTAGCCAAATTTTGTACATGATGAAACTCAGCCTTGGCACCCATACTGTGAGAAGGAACAGGGATCCCATTACAGAAGACCCTTGGAAAATCTCCTATTTTATGGGGTGGGAACTCGTTAACATCCACATGTGAAAATTATTCCTTCTCATGGCAAGCAACTGCATTGTGACCATTTTGAATTTTACCTGAGCCTTGCGCTCCTGGAAAAGAGCAATGATTAAGAACCATCTCACTTCCCATGTTTTGGGGTTCTGGGAAATGGCTTAATGCAAAGAATCACCCCTCCGCAGATGAGTTACATGAGGTTCACAAATGCCCTCACTGTTTGCCTACGACAAGACCAGACGTATATTTTCCACCTCCCCTTCAGTGCTTCACAATGATTAAAGTATTTGTGCCCACAGAACATTTGGGACAAAATGCCCCCTTAACCTGGCAATGATCAAGTTTTGGTCCCCTTAGACTCCTGAAGTTTGATGTATTCTCAGTCTGAGCCAGCAGACAGCCCCGCCTCTGTGGCTCTTCCTAGGAAAGTGTTCCCTAATCTACTCTAGTCAGACCACCTCAACCTGTCCATCTCACTTCCACACGGGGTTCTTTCTGGTCTTGTTCCTTACTCCGTATAAAAGAAAAGTCCTTTTCTGCCTGAGGGTGTGAAGTGCCTGAAATCTACTGTTACACGGTTCTCCATTTAGCAATAACCCTTTTCTCCCTCTTGTGATAATCCTTTCAAATAAAAGTCTCTACATACCTAAGTCTGGATTTGTTTTTGTTTTAAATAGATTTTATTTTTTTTAGAGAAGTTTTAGGATCACGGCAAAATTGAGCAGAAAGTATGGAGTTCCCATGTGCCCCCCGTTCCCATACAGGCACAGCGTCCCCATTATCAACATCCCCCACCTGAGTGGCACATTTATTACCATCAGTGAACTGACACAGACACATTATTATTATCCAAAGTCCACAGTTTACGTCAGGGTTCGCTCTTGGTGTTATACATTCTATGGGTTTTGACAAATGCGTAATCACATATATCCATCACTTGTAGTATCATCCAGAGTAGTTTCACTGTCCTAAAAATCCTCTGGGCTCTACCTATTCATCCCTCCCTCCTCCCTAACTCCTGGCAACCACTGGTTATTTTACTGTCTCCATAGTTTTGCTTTTTCTTCCAGAACATCATATTGTTGGAATCATACAGTATGTAGCCATTGCAGATGGGTTTCTTTCACTTAGTAACATATTGGATTTGTTTTGCTTTTTAATTTGGCAATTGGTAACTGAGAACACTGATCCTGAGTCACATATTCTAAGACATGGACTTTATATTCCAAAAAGATACATTATGCATCTTACAACAAGGAAAGGGAACAAGAAGCATTTGCAAAGGTCCTATGAAACCTCTCTTTAGATAGAAATTGTGCTTACCTGCTGTTTAATGCTTTTGTAAGAGATTGGAGAAGGAGCTCCCCCTTTGTGTGTCAAATGAAAGAAGATCGTTCTGATTGGAAGTTGCTTCATGGCCAGCATTTCTGCCCCAGGGGAGGTAATAAAAGGGTTGATTGGATGCAGTCACCAGGTTATGCACAAAGTCCTTGGCTGTGGGCAGAAGTGGGTTCCTTGTGGGGCTAATGAGGCATGTTTCAGGGCCTCTCATATTATATTCACAATTTTGCATTCTTTTTCTTAAGAGGGTCCTGCAAATGTATAAGCTTCATATCCCCTAAAACCTGGGTCCACTCCCTGACTAGAGGTTATGGCAAATTCCCCTTTGCCTGTCTCCTCATCCTAGTGAGACCTGCCAGCTTGCGGTCCAGGACTTCTCAGACAATCAAAATAAGCCTGTGTCAGCACTTAAGATAGGACAGCTATGAATGTTGTGAAGCACCATCTTTACAACAGGGAATAACGAGGCAGAATAAAACTCACAAGGGGTCCTAAATCTTCTATCTCATCACATTTAGAAGCATCAAAGTAAGACCCGACCCCAGGAAGTACTCACATCTACTTCATATAGCTCCAAATTGATTCCAGCCTAGGGTCTATCTTCTAAGGTAACTGTGCTAGGCTTAAAATTATTACAGCCATAGATAATTCAATAAAATCAGGAAGAGACCTGTTACTGTACCTCATGTAGATACAAAGTACAGTTAAGTTTAAGAATAAAATCAGAGTGGACAGAATGCCTTTGGATTTTGATGTGTAACCAAATCACCAGCATTATTCTGAGAAAATAACATAGAGTCAGCACAGTTTGCAAAGCATGTTGCCACAGAGTGACCCATCCTCCAACCTCCCCACCCCCACCCGGACACTCCTCCCAGAATTCCTCTGGTGCCTGTAATCCAAGGAGCCATGCAGGCAAGCCTGATAGTAATAGTTAACATTTATGGATACTGATAATGCTCCAGACACTATGATTGACACTTTTCATATATTAACTCATTCAGTCCGTTGAGGTTGCAGGAAGGGTGCAATAAATACATCCTTGTCTCCCAGTTCAGAACCAAATGAGAAATAAAACTCAAGAAGGAGCCTTATATTTTTTTGTTTGTTTTAATGTCAGTTTTAGTACCTCCAAGGATGACTTGAGGACATGGCTTTAGCCTTCTAGCCATGATGGGATTCCTCACTACTTCACCCCTGTACTCACGAGACTTATTCCTTCTGGCACTGGCTCAGCTGGTCAATTGAGCCTTCCCCACAGGGGTTGCACCTGGGCACTCGTATACTGTGTGGCTTAGGAGAAGGACTGGTCTCCTTGGAGAAAGACAGAGTTGGGGGATGAGCTGTCTAATTTCTTCCATATTTACTCAATCAGAGAAGCCACCCCTTACTGAGAGTGAAAGCATGGAGACAAGCCAGGAGTAAAACTTTAGCAAAACTCCCTCTATATGGAAACGAGGAGGCCAAGAGAATAGAAATTTCTCCAATCATAATCCTTTAAATAAAACCAAGAGGTAAAAAATACTAAGTGCTCCAATTTAAACACAAATATAACAGGCTAACTGAGAATTTAAGTCCTTGTCCAAGGATGGCTTTTGCAAATGGCAGAGGCACCCAGGCCCGTGGGACCCCAGAGATCAGGCTCCTATGCTCACTAGACGGTACATCAGGAGTACATTCATGATGTACAGAATGCTGCCAACCCTTATTAGCTCTTTTCACGCTGCTGTGCAACCCTGGTAAAGACTGTTATGTTGGAGTGGATCCTGAACATTGGATTCACCCACCCAGTGGCTGGGAGTCCTAGCTCTACACTCACTGTGTGTTAGCAAGCTATTCCTAGTTCTTGATTTCTTTACCTGAAAATTTGGAGAGGTAATGCTTACTTCACTGGGTTGTTGTAAAAATCAAATGAGACGATGAGTATTACACCTGTGGCACATAATAGTGTGCCACTCGAAAGGTATAATAATGATTTTCCCTTTCCCTATTTTATAGGCAGACAGATGTCATTGTTCCCTTTTACAGATTCGTAAACTGAGACTAGAAAAGATTGAGTAATGTACTCATAGTACTTACATCTGGGCTGAAAAGTTAGAATATTTTAGACTATGTCCTTTTTGTTTTTCTGTTCAGTCAAATAAATGCTAGGATGTATCCACATATATGGAACTAGATTTAAATGTTGAAAGACCCTAGAAAAATAAGGATTGCCTGTTTTTGAGGAAATTCAGTTAAGAAGAGCCAAACCAAAAAGCTCATTTGGATCCTAGAAGCTCTCCTTGCCAAACCACAACAGCAGGAATGTTAGAAGTGGCTGAGGCCTGGGAGCCTCTCTCGACCAAGCCCCATGCTTTGCAAATGAGACCCAGAAGCTCCAGCAGAGAGGAGACAGGCCTCACCCCGGATTTGGCAGGGATGAAGTTGGAACGAAAACCCAGTATCACCTGGCATTTTCCCAGACTTCTGGGAGGCCTTTTCCTCCTTTAGGTACGTTTTTGTTTGTTTGGGATTCCCTTTGCTCATTCATGGGCCTATGTGGTACTCCTATAGAATGGCCCCTTGCATGAAACTATGTGTCTTCCTTAGAGTCACGGACTCTGGAACCTTTACCTCTGGTTTCTCTGATTCAGTCCAAGGTGCTTCAAGTCCTTTCTGCTTCCCTCCACTCTTTCCCTCAATGCTCCTGTGTCTTGGAATAGATGGAGTTCATCAAGATTAGATCAGCATGAACACTTTTTCTCCAAAATTCAACTGTGAGGCTGAAATCTTCTTTCCCTCTACCAGAGTCCCCTCTCCACCTCTGTCATCAGAGATATCTTGATGGGTTCTAATAATTTCTGAGATGGTAATAATAATGAGATGATAATTTTATGCTAATTTTGCTGCAAAAACAGACCAGATGTCTCTACTGCATTAAATGCCTCTTAATACTCTGTTTAGCTCTGTGTTCCTATCATCGTCAAAAACATTCACTGCAAAACTGTCCCCATGGACCATTCTGTCACCATCAAGCAGTATCTAAAGAAAATAGATTAATCAGAAACCTGCAGTTATAGGCTTCTCCAGGCAGTGGACATTGATAGTTCATAGGAGAGGAGAAAAAAAAAATCTGTCAGAGAAACTCTAAGATGTCATCTCTCTGGATAAAGAACTTATTTTTTTCAACTCATTAACTTAGAATCTAATTTCTTGGAAATGTGTAGGTTCAAGTCAAGTACTTTGGGGGGAAATAGTATCCACTATTAGGTATTTGAAGAAGAGATACAAAGAAAGGGAAATGTGACTTATAGTACAGTTTACTTGCCTTAGTGGAAAGTAACATAGGTTTGGGGGTAAAATAAACCTGGAAGTAACTTCCGAGTCAAAAACTGTATAAACCTAGGCAAGTCTCAATTTAATTATCCCTAAAAAGTTTATTAATAGCTTACGCCCTCTGAGCCACTGAGGACTAGACATAGCATATGCATATGTATCTAGCATATAAAAAGCCCTGCACATAGTAGGCCCTGAAATAATTTTAGTTTCTCTTCTCTTTGGAAGGTCCAAACTTAACAGTGGGTTGAAGGTGCTGCCATGAGTCTACCACGTAACTATTATCTCCCAGTCATCCTTTAATAAAGCTATGGAGTGGATCTTATGTTTAGGGAATAATTCTTTTGAAGTTCAAGTTTTTCTTTCTTTTTTTTTTTTAAGATTTTATTTATTTGAGAGAGAGTGAGAGTGAGAGCGAGAACATGCACGGAGGGAGAGGGAGAGGGAGAAGCAGACTTCCCGCTGAGCAGGGAGTCTGATGTGGGGCTTGATCCCAGGACTCTGAGACCATGACCTAAGCTGAAGGCAGAAGCTTAGCCGACTGAGCCACCCAGATGCCCCTAAAGTACAAATTTTTCATTTCTGCTCTAGATTACTCTCCTTGGGTCTTTAGCTTACTTTGTACCAAGTTGCTTTTTTTTTTCCCCAAGTATTTAAAAAACATTCATATGTTTGATTCCCATAGCAGCTTTAGAAAGTAGTATTTTTACTAGGCTCATTTTTTTTTTTTTTTTTTAAATGAGGAAGCTGTAGTACAAAAGGAATGTGACGAAAGTCATGAAGTTAGTAAGTGGTGTAGTCAGAATTTGAACTCAGGAGGGAAACTTTGCTCTCAAACACCTCACTGCTTTAATTAGAATTTCACTATAGGAAAACTTAAAAGTTTTTTCCAGTCATAAATTTTCATCTACTTCTCTCCTATAATTTAGCTATCTACCATATGTCCACACATTCAACTAATTTTCCATTTACCTGTCCATAGAAATCATTTCTATTTTTCTTTTTTAGTATCTATTCTTATTTTTGTAACAACCTCCATTCAGGAAACTTTAAGTTGATTGTATGACTAACAACTGTATTGAGTAGGTGGGATTAAGCCTACAGACTCTGACCTCTGGCCATGTTACCTATGAGCTGTGTGTTCTTAGAAAGCTTCCCAAACTTGTTGTGCTTCAGTTTCCGCATCTTGAAAGTAAGGATAATGCTACCATCTATATCAACAGAAGATTTTAAAGATTAATGACTTAAAGCATTTAGAACTGTGCCAGGCACATGGTCATCGCTGGTAAAAAAAAAAAAAAAAAAAAAAAAGAGCTCTTTATTATTAGGTATATCTATGTTATTATCTCTCATTAATTTTACTGCCTTATTTTTACACAGAAATATTCAGCTTACTAAGTTTTTTTAGATATGTTGAATGATTTTCAACTTTTAAGTAAAAACCTAAGGTAAATAGACCTGTTTTTCAAAACAAGTTATCAAAATATACTATGGGTTGAATTCTGTCCCCCAAAATTGATATGTTGGAGTCCTAAGCCCCACTACCTAAGAATGGAACTTTATTTGGACATAGGGTCTTCATAGAGGTAATCAAGTTAAAATGAGGTCATTAAGGTGAGACCTAATCCATATCACTGGTATCCTTATAAAAAGGGGAAATTTGAAAATATATGTGTAGAGAAAAGACATTGAGAGGAAACACATGGGGAAGATGGCCATTTCTAAGTCAAGGAGAAAGGCCTGAAACAAGTCCTTCCTGAACAGCCCACAGAAGGAACTAACCCTGTTAATGTCAGCAAGATGGCAGACCAGGAGGTTCCCAGCCCATATCCCCCCACAGAAACAAACATTTGATAGTATCCATAAACAAAACTGCCTTAGTGGGAGCTTTGGAATCTAGGTAGATAACCTAGAAGAAATGGATTAATTTCTAGTAACATACAACCTGTCAAGACTGAATCATGAAGAAATAGAAAATCTTAAAAGACCAATAATGAGTAATGAGATTGAATCACTAATTAAAAACCTCCCAATAAAGAAAAGACCAAGACCAGATGGCTTCACTGGCAAATCATACCAAACATTTATTTTTTTTAAAGATTTATTTATTTATTTTAGAGATAGAGCGTATAAGTGAGGGGAAGGGGCAGATAAAGAAGAGGAGGGAGAGGGAGAGAATCCCAGCAGACTCCCTGCTGAGTGTGGAGCCCAACATGAGGCCTGATCTCATGACCCTGAGATCATGACCTAAGCCAAAATCAAGAGCTGGACACTCAGCCAACTGAGCCACCCAGGCACCCTGAATTTATACCAAACTTTTAAAGAAGAATTAATGTCCATCTTTCTCAATTCCTTCCAAAATGTCAAAGAGGAGACATTTCCAAACTCATTTTATGAGGCCAGCATTTCCTGGATCCCAAAGCCAGATAAGGACACCACAAATAAAGGAAATTATGGGCCAATATCCCTAGTGAATATACAAGTAAAAATACTCAATAAAATACTAGCAAATCAAATTCAACAGTACATTAAATAATGTAGATAGTAGACAATACACCATCATCAAGTGGCACTTATCCCTGGGATGCAAGAATGGATTGACATATGCAAATCAATAAATGTGATATACCACATTAACAGAATGAAAGATAAAAAGTATATATAATCATCTCAACAGATAAAGAAAAAATCATTTGACAGAATTCAACACCTCTTCGTGATAAAACTCTCAACAAATTAGGTATAGAAGGCAGAAATTTACCTCAACATGAGAGGCCATATATGACAATCCCACAGCTAACATTGTACTCAATGGTAAAAGACTGAAACATTTTCCTCTGTGATCAGGAACAAGATAAGGATACCCACTCCTGCCACTGTTCAACATAGTACTGGAAGTCACAGCCAGAGCAATTAGGCAAGACAAATGAATAAGGGGCATCCAAGTTAGAAAGCAAGAAGTAAAACTCTTTATTTGCAGATGCCATGATCCTATATATAGAAAACTCTAAAGACTCCACTAAAAACTGTTAAAACTGATAAATGAATTCAGTAAAGTTGCAGAATACAAAATTAACATACAAAAATTAGTTGTGCTTCTGTACACTAACAACAAACTATCTGAAAAAGAAATTAAGAAAACAATCCCATTTACAATGGCACCAGAAAGAATAAAATACTTAGGAATAAATTGGAACAAGGAAGTAAAAGAACTGTACACTGAAGACTACAAAACATTGATGAAAAATTAAAAAAAGATATGAATAAATTGAAATATATCCCATGTTCATGAATTGGAAGAATTAATGTTGTTAAAATGTCCAAAATTACCCACAGATTCAATGCAACTCATATAAAAATTCCAATGGCATCTTCACAGAAATAGAAAAAAAAAACTATCCTAAAATTCATGTGAATACAAAAGATATTGAGCAGAAAAAGTGATCTTCAGCAAGGCAAACATAGCTGTAGGCACCACACTTCCTGATTTCAAAATATAGTTTAAAGCTACAGTAATCAATATAGTATATTACTGGAATAAAAACAGATCATAGACCAATTGAACAGAATAGAAATCCGAAATAAATCTATGCATTTGCAGTCAACTTATCCCTAACAAGGGTGCCACAAACACATAACAGGGAAAGGAGAGTCTCTTCAATGAATACTGTTGAGAAAACTGGGTATCTAAGTGCAGAAATATGAAATTGGATCCTTACCTCACATCATATACAGAAATAAACTCAAAATGTACTAAAGAATTAAACATAAGAGCTGAAACTATGAAACTACTAGAAGAAAATATAGGGAAAAATCTTCCTGACATTGGTCTGGGCAAGAGTCTTTTGGATATGACCCCAAAAGCACAGGCTCCAAAAGCAAAAATAGACAAGTAGGATTACATCAAACTAAAAAGCTTCTACACAGTGAAGGAAACAATTGAAAGACTGAAGAGACAACCTAAGAATGGGAGAAAATATTTGAAAGCCACATGTATGATAAGAATTAATATACAAAACATATAAGGAACTCCACTCGGTAAGAGGAAAATAAACAGATTTTAAAAATGAGCAAAGACCCTGAATCCAGATTTCTCAAAAGAAGACATGCAAATGGCTAACAGGCATATGAAAAAGTCCTCACCATCACTAATCATCAAGGAAATGAAAATGGGAACTAGTTCATCTCATGTCACAATGAGATACCTCCTCACACCTGTTAGGATGTCTGTTATTAAGAAGACAAGAGATCACAAATATCTGTACACCATTGGTGGGAATATAAATTGGTATAGCCATTATGTAAAACAGTTTGGAGGTTCCTCAAAAATTTTAAAATACAACTACAATATGATCCAGCCATCCCATTTCTGGGTATATATTTGAAAGAAATCAAATTAGTATCTCAAAGAGATATCTGCACTCCGTTTGTTATAGCATTATTCACAGTTGCCAAGATATAGAAACAACCTAAATATCCATTGACAGATGAATGGAAAAAGAAAATGTGGTATATGTATACAATGGAATATTAGAGCCTTAAAAAACAAGGGAATTCTGTCACTTGCGACAACCTGGATGAACCTAGAGGACATTATGCTAAGTGAAATAATCCAGATACAGATCCAGAAAAAACAAATGCTGCATGATCTCACTTATATGTGGAATCTAAACAAGTCAAACTCATAAAAGCAGAGAGTAGAATGGTTTCTAGGGGCTGGGATTGGGGAAATGCAGAGATGTCTGTAAAAAAGGCTGGCTTTGAGGGTGATGCTTAGTTATGCAGTATGAACAAGTTCTGGAGATCTAATTTACAACACGGTGACTATAGCTAATTATGCTGTATTGTACATTTGAAATTTGCAAAGAGAGTAGATATTAAGTGTTCTCACCACACACATACACAAATGGTAACTAGGTGAGGTGATGGAAATGTTAATTAATTTGATTGTGGTAATCATTTCACAATGTATACATATATCAAAATATTACGTTGTACACCTTAAATAGACACAATTGTTATTTGCCAATCATGTCTCAATAAAGCTGGAAAAAAATAAAATTACAGTTTTGAAAAAAAGAAAAACCAACTCTGCTGACACCTTGATTTTGAACTTCTGGCCTCCAGAATTTGAGACAATACATTTCTGTTGTTTAAGCCACCCACTTCGTGGTGCTTTGCTATGACAACCTTAGTAAACTAATACAGAGTAGTAAAATGAATTGTCATACTGAATATACGAAGAACCAGGATAAAACCTACTTTTCTGGTTCTAGCCTGTGTGCTTTTTCTGGTAACTTAGATGCTTTCTGTGATAAAACCTACTTTTCTGGTTCTAGCCTGTGTGCTTTTTCTGGTAACTTAGATGCTTTCTGTGATAAAACCTACTTTTCTGGTTCTATCCTGTGTGCTTTTTCTGGTAACTTAGATGTTTTCTGTCTAACAATTCATTAATCCTTCTCTGCTTCCACCTTCCTAACTATCCATTTTTGAAGTTAGCAGGAGCTTCCTGGTCTGGAATGTTGTGCATAAGGCAAATACCTTAGCGCAAGGTGAGAGTATGCTTTCTGCTTCCAGGATGCTTATACCTGGGCTGAGGATACTCTAACGTATTCTAAAGTGAGATGTGACATTATCATGTGCAAGTTAGTTCACAAGGAATAACAAAATCACACTACCCCTCAAACATGACCCTCTTAGGTTGTTCAGATATCACTGGAGCTGAGACCTCTCAGGACCTCCACCATGGCTCCAGTTCACCCAAGGAAGTATACATAAGGTACAGGAGCCAACTGCCTCTCATATTCTCCTAGTTATCTCATGATTCAGGCCCCAAATGCTTTGTAAACTAAAATGCTATACAAATGTTAACATAGTGTTTTCACGTATGCAAATCCAGGCCTTGAAATTATAGAATACAGACAGACTTAGAAATGATTAATGGCAGACTAATGAGATTGTATAACTATGCAGTCCATGAATAGAATCTTATAAAAAATGAACTGTTAGAAGATATTGCGTTTTGCCAAAATGCCATTCCTGTAAGGGCATCGTATCCCATTATCAGCTCAGTGGCATCAATCATGTGGACACCATTGTCAAAGGTGTCATTAGAGGGACTCTAAGTTCTGATAAGCTAACCCAGTTCTGTTATGAAGTTTATTTTAAGCTGTCTTGGCTTTTTGTTTCATTCTGGATCTTGAGAGCTTTTCTTAGAAGAACAGTTTTTCACATGGTTCAGGACCTAAAAATCACTCTGTTGTACTATAAAATTCTCCAATATTCAGCATAGGTTCTCTTGTTCTAGAAGGACATGGGCATATCTATGAGTTTTAGGGTTTATTAGCTATAGCTCCAAAGAAAAGAGGATTAGTCTAATTTCTAGCATGTCATGACACTTGACTTAAGCTCAGAAGCCAGGATTCTCAAGTAGCTTCGGACCCATGGTCTGTGGTTTTAGGGCAATAGTATATGACCTAACTTCAGGAAACTTGGATTCTCACCCCAGCATTGTCATTGTTTTGACATTATATAGTTCGGAGATTATTTATGTACTCTGAACTTTCCCCCCCTTAGAATTTAGTTCAATGAGTTTTGGCAAATATATATGCCCATGTAACCCATACGCATGAAGTGGTGTAGAACGTTTCCATTACCCCAGATTGTCCTCTCCTGGCTCTTTCCTGTCAATCCCCCTGAATCCACAAAGGGATCGTCACTTTTCTCACCTCTGTCACCACAGACCACAGAGTGGGTTTGCTTATTGTAGAACTACATATGACATGCACTCTTTGCGTCTGGCTTCCCCCACTCAATATAATACCTGTGAGATTGATCCATGTTATTCCATGACCAGCCAATTCCCCCCTTTATTGCTGAGCCAAAGTCCTTGTATAAATGGATGTATATGAACCATTCTTAATTAATAAAAGGAGTAATCTGAATTTGAGACCTAGATCCACATGCAACTAGCTCTGTGATTTCGGGCAGGTATTTGACTCTACGGACTTGTTTTCCTTATCTGTATAACATGGAGAATAATCTCACCTCTCCCTCTCTGTTTAACAGTTTACAACAAGGATTACACACACTAAAGGTTTTTCCCTCACCACTATTACCACTCCAGCCCAGCGATCATCCTTTCCTGCCTGAACCTCACACAAATCAATGTGTAGAGTATTGTATAATTTCAGTGTGCAGTGCAACATGTACACTTTCATGTGTGGCTTTTTTTCAACACAATGTCTGTGAAATTAATCTACATTAGCCTGCCAACTAATCTTCCAACAGCTGTCATTCTCCTCTTGGCAGCCAGGATGAACTTTTAAATGTAAATCAGAATACATCATTCCCTTCCTTAAAATTCTTCAAGGGCTCCCCACTTCCTTTAGAACAAAATAGAAAATTTTATCAGACCCTACCTGGACCAGCCTCCCCTTCCCCCACCCATCCTCATTTCTTGCCCCTCTCCCACCACTCAATATACTTTGTTTCCTTGTCTCCAACATGCTCCGTTCATTCCTACTATGGAACCTGAAGAATGCTTTTCCCTTCTATCACAAGTATGCTTGCTTCTTACATTTAGACCTCAGCTTAAATGTTCCCATCTCAGGGCACCTGGGTGGCTCAGTCGGTTAAGCATCTACCTTCGGCTCAGGTCATGATCCTGGGGTCCTGGGATCTTGAGCCCCATGTCGTGTTGGGCTCCCTGCTCAGTGGGGAGTCTGCTTCTCCCTCTCCTTCTACTTCTCCCCCTGCTTGTGCTCTCTTTCTGCTAAGTAAATAAAAATAAAATCTTAAAAAATAAATGTCCCCATCTCAGAGAGGCCTTCTCTGACTTCTCTAACTCAGTGGAGAATCATGCTAGGCACACAGAAATTGCTCACTTATTATTTGTTAGATGAATGAATAAAGGAGAGCGGGAACATTCTGTATACTATAAAGCATAAAATGCATGTGGACATTTGTTAGTTTTTTTAAAATAACAAACATACATAATAAAAGATATACTCATAAGTTAGACCATGTCTTTGTGGCCACTACGAAAAAAGACTGGCATAGATCCTGCTTTCCAGAAGCTTCCACCTACAGTGTACCGTAAGAGATAGGGAGACTTGAAACTATCTAATGATCTGGAAATGATAACTGAAAAACACATTAGCCAAAGTTCCTGAGGGTTTAGGTCTGGCATGTGAGAGGCTTCCTATGGGAGGGAAGACAGGGGAAGTGTTGGAGTCCGTAAAAAGATCGGGTTTAGTTTCATGAGATAATGGGAGGGCAATGACGATGAAATTATTGTTGTTGATTTTTCCTTCTTACTTTTATAAATCAGAATGTTAGTGCATAAATTATCAGTAAATACAATTTAGGGTATCTTCTAAATAAACTCCACTTTCCTTCTCCTGAAATTAATAATGTTTTGCTCTGGCTATTGAACACGCTGGCGGATACCCAAGGCATACTCAACACTCCTGCTGCAAACAGCTAGTTTTAAGTTCTCCTTTACCCCTTCAGGTCTCTTCAAGACAGAATTGTGTTTGTCCCCAAGCCTGTATATTCACGTTGTATTTATTGTTTTATAAATTGATAAAATATGAGTAGGAAAAAAAGAATTATTTCGATGAAAACTAAGTGGAGCCTTTTGGAAAGACTGGATAAGGGTGATTTGCCTCTTTTTTTTTTTTCCTGTTGAAATAGGTGTGGGCAATACAATCGTAGAAGATTTGGATAGGGTTGTAGAGATCTAGATATATTCTGCATTCAGATTGCTTTGGGTGTCTTCAAGTTCTCTCATAATTTAAGGAAACAGAAACTCAAATATTTGCTTTTAGGCAAGTTATTTCTATACAAAGAAAACTCTGGATCTACATCAAAAGATTAGCAAACAACAACTCTTCTGATTAATGAACTAACTAAAGGTTCTGACTCACGTGAGAAAAAAAGTGCTTCCATGGAGCTGAATGTAGTCTGTTTTTCTGCTATTTTGGAAGTATAATCAGCCATCAGAATGGAGAAACTGAGACTCTCATTCAACTTTGTAATTCACCACTGCTAAATCCAATGTTCATTTCTTAGTCTTCTTCATATTTGAACGTAAGCTCCTGAAACAGTCAACTTTCCCCTCCTCCTTGAACTATTTTCTTCACTTTGTTCCCAGGAACCACTCCTTTTGTTCACTTCCTACCTGGATGATTCCTCCAATTCAATCTATTTTTTTCCTGGTTCATCCTCATCTTTTCTAACCCAGGGCTTACTTTTTAGACGTCACCTCTTCTCTAAGGCTGAGACCCTTGGTGGTCTTGTCTGGTCTCGTGACTCTAAATATTATCTATACACTGATAACTCCCACATTGATATCTCCAGCCTAGACCGCTCACAGGAACTCTGGATTTGTATACCCAGCTGCTCACTCACTGTCTCCATTCAGACATTTACTAGGCATTTCAAAGTTAGCATATTAAAAACCTTACTTCTCTTCCTCCTCCCCAAACTGCTTTACCATAGGCTCCATCTCTGTAACAACTCCATCCATCCAGTTATTCAGTCCAAACAGTTTGGAGCTGTCTTTTATTTCTCTCCTTTACAGACCAGTTTGATCTCTTAATGATCTGATCGGCTCTACTTCAAAAGTAATGCCAAATTTAATCTCTTCTCACCACTTGCCCCTCATTCAATTCACCATCATCTTGAAACTGTACTTACGCAAAGCCCTCTAAGTCTCTCTCTTCTACTCTGGATCCCTTACCATCTATTCTTAAGAAAGCAGCTTGAGTATTAATAAAAAAAGAGAATTAATAAAATATCTTCTTTTAAGATTGTTGTAGAGACTACATATAAAGAAATTAGGAGAGTGTCTGCAGAGGGCAAGCCATAAATCTTCTCTAATGTTGTTGTTATAGGACATAGTTACACCAAGTTTTCCATTTCTCCCATGAATCTTAAATAGCAAATTTCTCCCCTGCATCCATAAATATGTTCATGTCTCCAGAAACATTTCCTTGAACGTGCATCCCTCCTCAGCCTCCTGGTCCAACTCTGGCTCCTTTTAACAAACTTATTTCAGCACTAATGTACTCTCCTGGTAATGCTTCCTCATCTTGCATTCTACATCTTTCTCTTCAACTCTTGGATGAGCTGTCTTTCACTATGTCCCTGATGCTATAACAAATAAATCCACTGAGTGTTCTCTGCTTTTGTGAGTATAGAGAATACTTTCCCTCAGTATCTCCTCCAGTGATTTCCCTGATATGACTCCTGATTCTTCTCTTATGCTGAGATAACTAATTTAATGCACATATCTTCAGATCTTAGTTGTTAGTGTTTGTGAGGATTTTGATTGCCGAGTGTGGCCCTCTTCTCTACGCCTACAATGAATCATAGTGATCAAGCCAATGGCCTTTAATACCACCTATTCCTCAAAGATTTCCAGTTCATATATCTAGCTCAGATGTTTCCCTTAGCTTTAGAATGCCTGAATATGCTCCTCAAAATCAAAATGATCAAAACAAGGACATATAGCAGCATTGTTTGTGATTTAAAAAAATGGAAATAATCTAAGGGCATGAACAGAAGTGGAAATAAATTGATGTATGGTCAGTCAATATACTGTTATACCTCAGGGAAGAGGAATAAACAATAGCTACACAAATAAATTTGGATGAATCTCAAATAATAACAAGATAGAGTGAAAGAATTATCACAGAATGCTATATGCTATATAAAAAATAAACATTTTATTATATGAGAATATATCCACAAGTGGTAGAACTGTGAAGGGAAGGGAGGGGAATGATTCTGGATAGTGAGATGGGTTTGCGAAGAAGCATGCAGGTGGCATCAATGTTAGAAGTAACATTCTCTGTGTAGTGAGCTCACAAATATTCACTTCCTTATGATTCATAACTTGCTTATATATTTTACATATTCTTTTTATTTTTTACATAACAATTTTATAATAAAGCCAAAACCAGATTTATATTATCCCCAGTGTAAGAGGCTGGCTTGCTTTCTTCTTTTTTTCTCCCTTCCTTCCTTCCTTCCTTCCTTCCTTCCTTCCTTCCTTCCTTCCTTCCTTCCTTCCTTCCTTCCTTCCTTTCTCTCTCTCTCTCTCTCTCTCTCTTTCTTTCTTTCTTTCTTTCTTTCTTTCTTTCTTTCTTCTGTTCCCTGTCTTAGTTTATATCAACATCATTCACCTATTTGCTCCAGTTAGAAAATTTAACCACATTTTAAAATTTCTTTTTTGTCTGTCGCATTCAGTTATAAAACATGTTATCATGTCTCATCATCAATTTGATTTTACACAGACTTAAGCATCAAATCTAACTCTTTGTCTCTATTCCCAGGGTAACTGTCATACTCAGGTTTAGGAACCCATCAAATGTGCTCCTTGTCTCCTGTAATTTACCTGAGGTCTTGCCCCCAAACACAGATCTGATTATCATTTTTCTAGTTGGAATCTTAGCCAGCTTTCCAAATCTCACAGTCTGACCTGTGTTACCTGCACACCCCATCTCCTATGATTTGATAGCTATTTCTTTCTCTAACTCCTAGACCCCATGATCTTCCTTTCTTCAAAGCATGGACCCTCTACCTGTATGGACCCTCATACCTCATGCCTCTCTTTTCCTTCCTCCTGCATCTGCATAACATCTTCTTGTCATTTAAACCTCAGAATAAATATAATCACTGGCTACCTACATACATTCATCATTCACCCTCCTGGTTCCCATTGCTCTCTGTGCATATTTGCATCATTGTACAAGTTTACTCAATCCTGATGGTTTTCTGCCTCCTTATCAGCTAGACCATAAGCTCGTGAGGATAGAGAGATTGTCTTATTTGTCTTATTCAACATAATGTGTGCCAATCTGGATGTATGGCATGATTACCTTCCATTTTCAACATATATCCCATGTTCAAGATTCTGTAACTCCAATTCACGGAGTTGCTTGATGACAAGAATGAATGTTTACATCTTCTTAAGTGTTCTTTCAAAAACCTTAACTTACCTATTTATAGAAAGTAGTTATGCTATTTATGGTATTACTAGGACCACACTTAAAAATATTATGAAGGTTTATTCTTTATAAACAAAAGTATGCACACACTGGTGAAAAAGATTGTGGGGACAAGGAAAAAAACCAACACATATTGAGTGTCTATGTGGCAGGAACTAGGCAAGGCTCTTTTACACAATTTTATTTAATCCTCTCAACAACCTTTAATTGTGGATATTACATTTTTTGTTTAATTTGATTTTACACAGACTTAAGCATCAAATCTAACTCTTTGTCTCTATTCCCAGGGTAACTGTCATAGGAAGTGGTGATAATGAGACTCAGGACGCTTAACTATCTTGGCTCAGGTTACAGAGTGAGTTACTGTTTATAAGTCAGGTTAGTCTAGGTTCTGCTGCAGTAAAAAGCAAACCCCAAATATTGGTATCTTAAAACAATGAACATTTCTTCTTAACTCATTCTTTACAACCCATGCTGATTTAGCAATTCTCTGCTTATCACCGTCACCCTGGAATCTAGGCTGACAAACCAGGCCTGTCTCAAATGTTGTCAGATACCACTGTTCATGGGTGCCTGGGTAGCTCAGTTGGTTAAGGATCTACCTTCGGCTCAGGTCATGATCCCAGGGTTCTGGGATCAAGCCCCGCATCGGGCTCCTTGCTCAGCAGGGAGCCTGCTTCTCCCTCTGCCTGCCCCTCCCCCTGCTTGTGCTCTACCGCTCTCTCTCTCTCTCTCACAAATAAATAAAATCTTAAAAAAAAAAAAAGATACCACTGTTCACATTTCACTGGCCAAGCCCCACTTGGCCACACCTAACTCCAAGAGGCCGAAGAAGAATGATGCTAACATTTTTCCCAGAAGGAGGAAAGCAAGAATCATTTGGGAAACAATACTAATGACCATTCTAGGTATGAAACTAAAAATTAAAACCACATCTGCCTAATTTCTAAGTTTATCCCCCTTTCTAGTACAGCAACCATTTTAATTTTTTTCTTTATTTGCGATTAAATTACATTTTACAAAGAAACCTAATATATGGTCCTTGAGGAAGGAATATGGAATCTCTTCTCCAGTGATTCTCAAGTGTCAGTGTCCATCAGGATCACTTGCAAATTCTAGGACTCCACATCCAAAATTAGAATCTTCTAGGGGGAGGGGAAGGAGCTTGTATTTGGAACAAGCTCCCAGGTATATGGGTTGTTAGTGGGAAACCATATGTTGAAAGAACACTGCTCTAGGTCTAAGGTTTCAAGCCCTCTCCAACTTACTCTAAATTGTCTTGCTGCTTATTACATGCATTTCCTTCCTGAGGATTCTTCAGTGCAAAGTATAACACATGCTTCTTATGAACACATGATCCTCTCAGATTCTCTTCTAAAGCAGAGTCACTGCCTCTCCTGAATTTCTTTGAGTACAGGAGAGGAGAGAGCTTACTGAATAATTCATTTCATCCCTGGACTACTTAAAAGGGGCTCTGCTCAAGTCAGTAGAAACTTTCACATGATTCATTTTAGAGCCACTGATCAAAAAGTACAGCTAATGTGAACAGGTAAGCTCAGGTGATTGATATCTTTCAAGGGACAAAATCCCTATCACTAGGAAAGAGGCTGAGTAATGAAACCAAGTACCAGACAGGCAGAGAAACCTTTCTCTCCCTTTAGGCTTTAAAATAAATTCAGTCATAGTCCCCTGCAAGCCTCAGACTAGACGTTACCATGTCTAAATGGATTCTACAATATTGGCATCATGTTTCTGGGTCTGAGCTGATAGTGCCTTGTGGTGTTGGTGAATGAGGCAGGCAAGGAATGAAACTGACAGGGCCAGGAAAACATCAAAAATCCCTCAGAAACACAGTGAAGGGGAAGAAAGTCAGCCCTCATCAGACAGAAAGGAGGCAATTCTCACAGAGCTCCTGCATGTATGTCCCTCTGAGGGAGTGTTTTGTTTCACTTGGCTCCCCGTGCCAATCAAAATGCCCCCTTGGCAGTGGATAAAATAAAATAAAGAAGGCCAGAAATAAATGCCAAAACAAATTCATGCACAGAATGACCTTCCAAATGCTGCAAGGCCCAGCTAAGCTGTCCTCTACCAAAATGAACTGAAAGGGCAAAGGAAAAAAAAATCTATAATTTAACTTCAGCTAGAAAAATCTTTAAAATGAGCTGAGGTACTAAAATATTTGCAATCTCTTCTTTCTGATGGTGACCTAACATTCAATGAATGCCTGATAATGTGCCAGGTATTTTATACACATTTTCTCCTATTATTTTATAATAGCATTGTGAGATGGATGTCATTGTCTCCGGTTCATATTTGAGGAAATAAGCCAGAGGTTAAGTAAATTGCCCAAGGTCACACTGGAAAGAAGTGAGTCGGAGATATTTATTTTGTTTTACTATAAAATTCATCACATTTTTCCCACACAAGACGACCCCTCAGATTTGTATCAGAATAAGAAAACTCCACTCAATACTTTGAAAATGTCAATGTTCTTCTCTCCCCTTTGTTTGATGGCAAGAAAAGTGCCCCCATCCAAATGGTCAGCTGGCTATGAAGCGGCTGAAGACAAACGTTGTGAAAGTGTACAGATACATATTTTATACCTGCAGTTTAATTTAGGTATGAGAACCTTGGTCCACAAGGCCAGACTCCAGGACTAGTGATCTAGACCTGTGATCTTCAGAAATATTCAGGAGAACCTACACTTCCTTTCACTCTGCTTGGGTGCTTACCAGCAAGGACAATACAGCTGACGGCCACTAGCCAAGGCATACAAGGAACTTTACATAATCCCAGTAGACAAAGCCATAAAGAGTCCAAGGGCAACTAGAAAAAGGAAAACCTCCTGTCACCAGACCTATTGCATCATGTCAGCCTTGGAGAAAGAACTCAGTAGTACTCTCATCGTTCCAGCATGAGACTTTGGCAGAAATCCACCCAGAAAGGAGAGATTGCCCACATAGCCTTCCTTGGCCCCATAGATTCAGATGGGACTAATCACTGTAGTACCAGCTATTGTAAGATTGTAACTGACAGCCCAGTAGTCCTCTCTCCACAAGATGCCTCATCCCCTCCATTGTGCTGTTTGACAAGGAAAGGTATGCACGTCCTCCAGCCCACTAAACAAGAATCAAACACAGAGCGGGGAGCTTGAAGAGTGAGCTAACTCAGAAGGCTCTAGCGCTAATATAGGCTATTAGATAAAAAAATGAAAAGTACACAGGTTCAGGAGTCAGACACATCTGAGTTGTCATCTAAACTCTGCTACTAACTAGTTGAGTGACCTTGGACAAGCTACTTAACGTCTCTAAACTTCACAGGGTCACTGTGAAAAACAAACATAAATTTTTGAAGGGAAGCAAAGGGAAGTAGAGTGGTCAAGAACACAGTCTTCGGAGTAAAATTGACTGGAGACCAGCTCCACAATTGAATATCCATGTGATACTGTGCCGGGTAATGTAGTTTACTTCCTAAGCCTCAGCTCCCTCATTTTGGAAAGCTGGGCTGATATACATACCTTGTGTTGGAGGTACACAGAGCAACACCAATGGAGCTTAAAAACAGCTCTAGTTGAAAAAGTAAGAAACAGCTATAACATTACATGCATACATTACACCTTATATAAGAACACATTCACACAAAACACACATATAAATACAATGGAATGGTTACCTGTGGGATGGGGAGAAATTGGAATGGGATTTGGGAATAAAAAGGGATAAATCAATTAATTAAATGAAAAAGGATCCTTGTATAGATAAGTAATAAAAACAGTGCCATATACATACTAAATAGTGCAATTAACTCAGGGCTCTAAAACAGAGGTCTTTCACAAACCAACAATAAAATTAGGGGTAACAGTTGGGGGGGGTATCTCCTGGGGTTGGTGGGGGATTAAGTGTGGAAAAGCTTGGGAAGGGTTTAGTGGATTATCGGCCACTTGCCCCATGATGGTAATGGTTTTATTAAGATCCCTAATTGTGTAGCAACGCTCCCTCCTGTTTTCCCACTAGGAAGCTTGGATGGTTTTCTGAGTAACATCCCTGGGTACTTTTTTTGAGAAGCAGGTTATTGCCAAGAATATCTGCAAAATCCATTTTTCTACCTTTTCCACAATTCAGGTTTACAAAAGTGGAGTCTACCTTCCCAAATTCACCCTTCTTTTTGCAAAGGACACAAGTCAAAAACTCTCTGATATAACATAGAAGACTAGACTCTGGCCTGTAAAAATATGAAGCTGATATGAGCTAAAAGCGAATTATGCTAAGTTGATCATTTCTCATCTTTGATATTCAAAATGACTTGGCCAGGTTACATTTATTTATGCGTCAAACTATTAAGGGGGCACAGTGGTCTTGTACCATCTAATCCTTTATTAAACCAAAATTAAAAATAATTTTTGAATTCCATTATTAATATCCTCCTTCTGTGAAAAGTATCTCCCTCAGCAGACCCTATTGACATTCAGTCTAGACACTGCTGGAGGAACTCACTTCATGAATATCAATAAATGTGTTGCATAGAAATGGGAGGATATAAAATTATTTCTGAGCATTTGACAGTTGCCAAATGTTAATATAATAATTAAAAGTGCAGACTGTTTAAATGCTAGGTAGGTGTTCCTTGTGCGGTAGTGCGCATTGGTCAAATGAGGACAGCTTCTTTGTTAGAAGGCAGCTTAGGGAAGAAACAACCTTACCTTCAGCTCCTTTTGGCCTATACATTCAGTGACTCCTACACAGAAAGAGAGGAAAAGGCTTCTTTTCAAAATGCCTTCGACAGCCCAGGTTATGCTCTTGATTTAGGAAAAACAAATCCAAAAGTATATTTATATAATCTCTTGCCTTCATCTTCTTTCTCCCCCAACAGCAGACACATTTAAATGCTAATGGATTAGTTAGAGGGCAAAAGAAGTCTGGTTGGCTGTGGTTCTCCCCTTCATTTCCCCTATCTACCCTACCCCTCATCCAATGCCCCCTCGCACCCTGATACCCTTATTCAATTGTTCTGGGTAGGAATCTGGGCTTCACTAATTTTTAAAAGTTCACCAATTCTTCCTAATGTACAGTCAAGGCTGATACTTGATTAACTAAAGCAATGGTTTTCAAACTTGAGTGGATTTAAGGTTTGTCTGGCATGCTTGCAAAAAATAGAGGTTTCTAGGTTCCACCCCCTGGGGATTTGGGTAGTTCTTAGGTAGGACGTGGGAATCTGTGTTTTTAGCAAACACCCAGGGATTCTGATTCAGGTAGTCCAAGGAATGCATACTGAGAAACCTGCAATGGTTGTATTTTTCATTTTCAGCTTATATAAGTTCTTTACCTCAGCTGTTGAAGAAATGCAGATCAAAGGGCAGGACTATACTCTGTTGCCCTCAATCAAGATACTTTAAATGAAGCCAAGTACATTTTGCTGATAACATTTGCAGGAGCCACCCCAAAAGAATATGGGGAAAGAGATGTAGTATTTACCAAGCATTTACTATGCTCCAGGCATTTTATAAATGCTCTCTGATCTAAGCCTCAAAGCATACAGGTAGAAAGAGGTTACCTATCTTTTCCTGGACTCTACTGAAGAGGGCAGAGCTGGAGTTCATCTTATGTTCTTTCTAAATCCAAGGACCCTGGGAATGGAGGGCAATGGGTCAGGGGTTGGGACATCTAAGTACCAGTGTCTAATTATGACTTTTCCTCATTCCTGTATATTATGAGGCAAGCACCCAAACACTCTCAGTTTTTATATCAGCATCTGGCCAGGTTGGGGATGGGGCAGGGTGGGGTAGGGTGGGGTGGGGTGGGGAGATGGCATCTGCCTCTGCCTGCTTCAGTAAGATCATGTGCAGGTGAAGATGCATGAGGTTTGTGCACGTGAAAGCACTTGAGATTTGTTGGAGGAAAACCATTATGTAGATGAGTAAGATTTAGTTTGTAAAAAGAAAAAAATACTAATATGGTTGGATACCCTATACATTTGTTCATTTGTCCATGCCTCCATTCATCAAACATGATTTCAACACTTAGTGTTTACAGAACCCAGAAGACTGGAAAAGTACTGGCTCTCTAGAGACAAAATATTTTCAGTTTGGTGGCAAAAGGAGGAAGTGAATTAGATGGAAGACAATGAAAAATAGAGAAGAGGGATTGAGGAAAGTAGGAGCAGGGAGAAGAGGAGATAGAATGTGGGTTAGAGAGAGTTGGACAGGAATAGAACACATTTATGGAAACATAAATGTTTTACACTTTACAAAATGCTTTAACATGTAGAGGACTCACCTTGAAGAATATTGTTAGAAGACATTCCTGGACCCCCACCCCCAGAAATTCTGATTTAGTGGGTCTGGGCTGAAACTGCTGGTTGTAGGTTAGATTGTAGTTCATGGACAGACTATGTTTTGAGTGGTACTGATTTAATTCTCGGTACAACACAAGGAGGAAGGTAAAGCTGGTGTTATAACCCCCATTTTCCATTCTCATTAAAAAGAAGAAGGAAGAAAAAAGAAGAAAGAGGAGGAAGAAGAGAAGGAGGAGGAGAAAGAAGAAATTGAAGTTCAGAGAAGTTAGGGAACTGGTTTAAGGCCCCAAAGCCCCCAGGACTTTGTGATGCCAAGTCCTATACTCCTCTCTATGTGAATGATTTAAGTTCAATATTCTTTGAGGTTGTGCATGGGGAACTCTGAATGACTATTGCCTTCAAAGTGGAGAGCCTTGTTGTGGGTACAAATATTGTCTTAATGGATTGTAAGGAATTTCCTTTAACCATAAATTCTCTGAGAAATAGTCCCAGCAAGATATAATCTATTTCTGTTCCTTAAAGAGTCAACATTCCCACAGCAGGAGAACTAGATGTCAGAAGGCCTCTTTGTAGAGATTGGCAAGGTATATAACCTCCTTCTGGTTAAGTTTTAACCACCTCTTGGGACTGTAGTGAGGATTAACCTGATCCAAAATACTTTTGGCAATTCCTGACACATAGTAGGCTTTCTAAAAAGGCTAGTTCCTGAATTTCCCTTTTCATTCTCAATCCAGCTAAGAATAATTGAGCACTAGCAAAATAGTAAGAATTTAAGGTACGCTGAGATATGGGTGAGGCCCCTAATTTACTTTAGATTATTTAATTCTCTGCACAATCCTAGAATGCTGTTTCTCTGAGTTTTCCCATTTCATAAATGAGGAAACCGAGGCACAGAATAGTGAGGATCTTTTCCTATTTTCCCACTAATTCAAGGTAAAGCTAGGAGTTTAACTGAGGCAGTCTGTTTCCTGAGCCCGCTCTCCAAAGCATGGTGTGAGGTTGCTTTTCCAGCTGTCAGTCAAGATGTTTCCATTATGCAATTCTACCATGAGCCAATGTCTGTACCAGATGTAGGGAATGCTGCAGAGATGAATATGTTTCTTGTCCTGTGGTTGAAAGTTATCATAAATTCTTCTAGGGCAGGGCCCTATTTTACTCATCACTGTGTTTTGTGTTGAGTGGGCACTCAGTGAATATCTACTGAATGAAAAAGGGATTTCAGCTCACTAATTTTATTTTGATCATTGATCAAGTAAACACTGATGCATCAATTAATACATATTAATTTTAAACATACATATACATACATAGGCATATATGTTTGTGTACATATGCATATGTGTACACAATGTACACATAGATGTACACATCCACAAACACACACACTCACACACATACACACAAAAGCTCCCCCAAGACTTAATGACATATAATACTCAGGGATGACACTTTGGCTCCAGAACTTTTTAAGTAACCAACGATGATTCACGTGTGCAGCTATGGTTGAGAACCTGGTTGACATAAAGCTTAAATAAATAGGTCTATGTTCCCACAGTAAGGTGCAAAAATTAAAATTCAAGCATTTCAACATCAGTGATTAGCCACTTATTTTCTTCCCCCTTAAACTTGACAATATCACTATGGAATCCCAATAGTAAGAGTGAGCTCCCTATCTCAAATGGAGATTGGGAAGCAAGCCATTTTAGGAGGACTTATCAGACTAGTTTGAACCCTATGCCCCTGACCCCCAAAACAGATCTATAAAGATCTCTCCAAAGGGCATATGCCCTGGTTAGTAACTGTTCTTATAGAGAAATTTACTTAAATTCTCCTTTGCTCTTGGTGAGTTTAACAAAATAAAAACTTCTTATGCCAAAAAAAAGAGCCCGATGAACTTCGACAATAAATATTGAAGCTGAATCTTAGCAAATGATTCTGCCTCTCTGCTGGTGACCTTAGCCTCCACTTGGTCTTTAGCCATGGCAGGTGATTGTTTATATGTAGCTTAATTAGTTAACCATAGTTAAGTGCTTCAAGAGCTCATCAGTTTGGCATTAAAGGACAATTACCCATCATCACTGCATTCCCAGGGCATTTGATGAAGCTGAGTCATATACCTGATCCTGAGTGGGGAAAATTAGGCAAGGGCAGAGTGTTTTGCAAAAGCCTCACAAACAAACAGCATGGTCTGCCCAGCTACTGAAGCTCATAAAGCCCATGGCAAGTAGCTCAGTGGAAAAGAGGAGTGAGGTGAAACACAGACATAAGCCTTTTTTAGCCCAATCTCACCTGAGCCACGTGAGCTCCCGTAACAGCCTGGATCTGCTCCACCTGTGATTGGCTCCATTTGTTTTACAGGAAACCTTCGTTTTTGAAAGGGAGCTGCTAAGCTTTTCAGTGCCTGGAGCAGAACATGTTAGTGCCTTGATTCCAAGGGTGTGGATCACATAAATCTGAAGTAGTTCTGGTTTCGGTGGGAATACTGAAACCTTTCTCAGCTGACGCATCTACGAATTAAAGAAGCATGACAGCTTTGAACCGTTGTCAAAAGCTGCATGGAGCCTCATTTCTGGAAGGGGTGTTCCATTTTCTGTGATTTATCTTGGAAGCATCTCCTTAAATCTTTCCCCTGTTCCCTCCACCTACTTTATTTCCACTCCTCTTTTGGCTCTGCCAGGATAGGTTAAAATACTAGGAATGTGGAGACTGAAAATAATTTAGGGACTCTATCATTACACTGTGTTAGCAAAAACATGAAATTTCAATATTTTGTCAAGAGCTTGTTTTTGAAAGATTTCTATCAACATATACACACATCTCATGTACACCTCATTATTATTATTATTTTTTAGTTGTTTCTCTTTGCTTGTTTTTAGAACAGGAATTTGCAAGCTTGGGAAAGAAATCTTGTCACTATAAGTGACTGGAGATTTTTCTAAGTCCCCTGTTGGCAAAAATTATATTGTTGAAGGGCAGTACTCGGTTTCATAGGTCCAGCTGAGTGAATTTCCAACTTATCATGTTGGTGTCACTGAAGAAAGCATCGATGTTTTATGTTCATGCATTCATTCATGCATTTAGCAAGTTTGCATTTGGGGCCTTTTGTGTAGGAAGACCAGTGCCTAGGAGATAAAGAGAATAAAGACCAAAAATAGTGAAACCTACTTTTAAGACTCACAAAGTTGTGAAGAAGGTAAGAACCTTGTACAATATGTTCCCAGGGAGAATATTCAGATGCCCCAAGAAAAGTATAGACAAATGCTCTGAGAATTGGCAAGAGGGAAGCATTGGTTATGGCTGGGTGGATGGGTTCAGGCACCGCTTCGGTGAGGAGAAGGCAACTGACAGGGCCTTCGAGTATGGTAAAAAGGGAAAGATCCTAAAATTGTAAAGGAGAGAAGGCAATGGGTGAAAAATTGTTAGGTCAGGGAGCAGAGCTGAAGTACGAATTGTTGTTGGTGACCTTAAGATTATAATAATGCCCATCTGCTCAGTTATGTAATTTATTCTCTGACTCCCAGAATGTAGGAAACAAGCCTGAAAAAGGCCGTAGGGATTCATCCATGGATAGGGTGAATGACACTGAAGTTCAAAGAAAAGGATAGGCAGAAGTGTCACTGAAAAGGTGAAGTATAGAATCTAAGATGGAGAAAATATAAAGGAGATGGGTTGTGGGTCAATAAGTATCTTGCAATTAGAGGATTATAGTGAATATGGTATGGCTAAAGATGAACCAGAGAGACAAAAGCCTGAGAGTGCAGATGGTCCATATGGTCTAAAAAGGTACATTCTGCAAGATTCAGTAAGAATAAGGGGTAGATGACAGGAGAGGAAACTCACAAAGTTACAGTGAGGAGGAAGTATTATCTGAAGGAGGGCCTTTCTTGGTCAGTGACCAAGGAAAACTTCAATTTAGGGCAGAGTAGACTTTGTGGGATCAGATGATTGATAAAGATAATGAGACTCAATTATAGATGGATGAGTATTATATACCCTTAGATTCAGTTCAGCTCTGGAAGGGAGACCTAGCCGTTCTGGCATTTACTTCAGCTTCCTTTCCTCCAATCCTTGGATGAGATGTGTCCAGTGGAAGGTAGATAGGAAGATAACTTAGAAACAGTGGTGTAGTCCACTGCTCAGGAGATGTGGGTGTGACAGGCAGAATAATTCCCCCCACCTCAAAAAATGTTCACATCCTAATTCCCACCAAAGCTATAAATATTTTACCTTACATGGAAAAAGGGACTTTAGACAGTAGATTAAATTAAGGATGTTGAGATGGAGAGATTATCCTGGATTATTCATCAACGATCCTTACAAGAGGGAAGCAGGATGTCAGAGTGGCTTTGAAGCTGGAAGAAGAGCCCATAAGCTTAGGAATGCAGACAGCTTCAAGGAGCTCTAAGAAGCAAGGGAATGGATTCTTCCCATGAGCCTCCAGAAGGAATTTTATTTTGATTTTAGCTCAGAAAGACTCATTTTGAACTTCTGACCTCCAGAACTTTAAGATAATAAATTTATGTTCATTTAAGCCACTAAACTGTGGTAATATTTTTATAGCAGCAGCAGTAGGAAAATAATACATTGGGTTTGAGTGAAATGTTGGAAACATATTCTGAGGTAGATGTCTATATTAATTGGAGCCAGACTAGACATAGATGACAGCGAGCCTATCACTGGAAGTACCAGGTAGGTTAGACACAGAGGTAGGTGCAACAGTAAGAGAGATGATGGGGTAGACAAGGGGTAAAATATAAATAATTCCCACAAAGAGATGCCTGAGCAAAGAATGGGGAAAATGCTTTGCACAGTAACCTGGAATATACTAAGTATTTAATATATGGTTTAAAAATGGTTTGTTATGGTGTTGACTTTCCTGCGGGCAAAGCAATCCCTTGGAGGGTACAGACCTCAGGGAACACATTGTTTGTGAGGACAGTTCTCTATAGGTAAAATTGGATTATATTGGATATCAGAGAAAGCCTGGAAGTAGGGAGAGGATTTGTGCATGAACAGGAATGGGTAGAAGGAAGAAGAACAAATGATATGCAGCCTTCTCATCTTGGTCCTACCTGTTTGCCCGGTTGACTGTGCCTACAAGAGCTTCAGGGATCATTAGTACCAGCTGACATGCCACTGCATTCCACCTCTGACTGCCTCCCTCCCTGAGTCATTGCCCAGTCTTTTGCCTGCAGTAATGCCTGAGATCTCTTTGAGATAGGTCCTAGTGCTTACTCATCTCCATACTGCCATCACCTAGTACAATGCCCAGCAAATAGCAAGTACCCAGTTAATTTCCATTAAGTGAATGAACAAAGAAACAGGGTTCTTCTCCTAAAATATTTAAAGATAATATTGCAGTGAGGGGGTTTTACAAGGCAGTGAGTAATCCTGTGCTCAGATTCATGGTCCAGATGAATGGTTTCCAAAAGCTGCTGCACACCAACCTACCAACTGATGTCAGACCAGTAAAGATGCTTGGTCCCCACCCTGTTGATTATGATTCAGTAGGTCCAGGGTAGGACCTAGGCATGCATTTCTTTAACAAACTCAGCAAGGATTCTGCTTTTCAGGCAGGTCTGTGAACCCTTGTTCTTGGCCTCAAAGAAGACAGAGATCATTATGGATTAGGGTGATAAGAGAAAGATTGAGGAGTTAGGATCTCAACTGAGCCTTCAAACATAGGCAAGTTTGGGTAGATGAAGAGAAGAGAAAGAACATCCAGTCAAAGACACGGAGGGACAGACACTGTAAAAAACGGTATTCCGTATCATTTGGCCTCCACATTACAATCCTTCCATAAACACCCTTTAGAAATTGTGTCACTGCTGCAATGTCGCCCCAAAACATAATATCTTAAGTAACAGACATCATATGTAATCTTTCCATTTCTGAGGGTCAAGAATTCAGGAGCAGCATGACTGGGCTTTCTTGAATTGAGGTGTCTTAGGAGGTTGTTTTCAGATGGTGACTGGAGCTGAGGTTATCTCAAAGGATTCTTCAGTCATACCTGGGTTGGAAAGACTCAAAAGGCTGTAGGTTGGAAAAGCTGGGCCTCTTTCTCTACCTATGTTGTCTGTCTATATGGTCACCATAGCATGGTGGATTCAGATAATTGGGCTTCTTGTAAGGTGATCTGGGACTCCAAAAGCATGTGTTCTAGGAAAGTGCCCTTGTGGGAAGAGAGAAAGGAGGGAGGGAAGAGCTAAATAGTGCTACACATGTAAAATTCAAAATGCATGCAGATGAAGAGATAGTAGATGGACAAACGGCCTAGGACCTTCAGAAGTGCTTATTTTAACTTTAGCCAAACACCAAGGGAGTATCTAGTACTTCATCCAGTTATCCAGTAATCCATATTACTGATCAGCAATATGGATTGTATAGCACATAGAAGAATCATTGTAAAAGATACCAACTTCAAAAAGTATGATTTAAGATGGACTTATCACAAGGATATACAATAAATCCTTCCATTTTTAAAGCAGGTTTCAATAGTCACTGACAGCCAGGGAGCATATTTATAAACATATTAGCTTTGTAGAGTTGACAGAGCTCTATAATTTGAAGCAAAAGACTTGAGTCCCATGCCTACCACCTGACAAACCTTGTGATCTTGAGCAAAACCTTAACCTCCTTCCTGATCTAGCTATTTATTTCTCCAATTTTATCTCCTTTTATATCTTTCTCAAGCTTCACAGTCCAACTTTTTGGATTACTCTCTATTTCCCAAAAGCATAGAACTCTCTCATGCCTCTCTGCTTGTGCTCATGGTCATCCTTCTGCTTGAGACACTGTCCTTCTACTGTCCTTCTCTACTTCTTCTTGTCTCTAGCAGGTATCACCACTGCCTTTCACTGCCCTGCATGTACCTGTATCATTGCCCAGGTCTTGTTGTTTTCACCCCTTGACTAAGAGTCCCTTAAGGGCAGGTCTCTGTCTTAATTAGCTCTGCCATGTCTGCAATGAGCATAATGCCTGACACAGAATAGTCATCCACAAATATGTATTGTATTTAAGTGAATAAAGCAATGCATATAGGCAAGAAGGAAGGATTATTTTAAAATGTGGGTGGTCCATTCTTCGGCTTGATTAGACATTGACACTGATTGGACTTCAGAAGACATTGGCAAAATTATCTTTTCATGGCCATCATGTTTCAAGATGGAAAAATAAATGAAAAGAAAAAGCTTATTGTGTCTTGGACAACGCCCTGAAGGCCTTTACCTTGTGAATCTGTTGTCTTTTTTCTCTCTGAGAATCCTGTGCAAAGATGAAGGTGAGATTGGGAAGCCCCAGAGTTTACCTCTGTATCAGAGCGCATAGCCCCTTTCATCCTTTGGCTACTAGGGAGGGATAGTGCATACCTTCTTCTGTTCCAAAAGATGTAACGACATCCCTACTGGGCTGAGGCTGCCTCAAGTGAAGGTGAATGGCAAGCTGACTCGCATGTCACTGGTACAGCCCACCTCCCTGGGATGGGGACAAGAAAGACTGAGGGCCTGGCCCTGTCTCCTTCCCACTCCAGCAGGATGCTGAGCTAGAATGTGGTGGCCACACATATATCCCCTTGTGAGCCTGCCACTATCATTCACTAGCAAGTTGAGTTCACTTTCCTGGTTTCAGTTTCTTCATCCATGATGTGATAACTGTGACCTTATCATGCTAAGCTCAAAAACTGGGAAGTGTTGTGAAGATCGAGATATACTTAGCAAAACCATCAAGCCTGCTTTCTAATACCTAATAGGTGCTCACAGATGTTATCTTCTCCTTCCCTTCTCCCACTTGACCCTCTTCAGAAGATAGCATTTTAACCATTCCTGATAAAGAGGTCATTTCTGGCTTCCCTTTTCTGCTTAGTAAGGACAGGGTAGGGCTCTGGTATCTGCTGTGTATCTCTCTGGCTTGCATACTCAGGCACACCCAGCCACAGGGCTTTGTTTCCTTAACCTCTGGTTATGTAATAGGTAGGTGTAGGGCACTGAATTTATTTCCACAAGGACCTGTTTCAAAATCCCTGCTGATTGCTCTAGGCTCTGAGTGTGTGTATGAAAGAGAGAGGCCCACACATGTTTCCCGCTCAAAGCTCCAGGCCTGAATTAGGTCATGCAATCATTGCATTTTTCTCCATTTCAAAAGCTGCTGCTATGACAGCAGGTTAGAGCCACAGAGAATAAAACAAGAGCAGCTAGTTGCTTAACCTTGGTCTGTATTTACACATACATGTTGGCAGGGAAATGGTGACTCATTCCCTTTGCTGGAATACAATGAGTAGGCCAGCTCCTAATGACTTTATTTCAAAGGCTACTTTCCCCTCACCTTCAGATAAATCCTCTACAGCCGAATTTAATCTCTGGAAGTGTGGGGCATGTTAGGAATAGTATTAACCTGTTCTGACACCTAGGGCACCATTGGGTAACATTTAGGGAGTATGTACATGGCATCCAAGGAACCCTCCCAAAACCTGTGAGAGGTGAAATAAATAATAGTTGGTGATTCAAAGATTGGCGATAGTGCCCCAATGAAAGTTACTACCTACTATGTGCTGGGTGCTTTGTCTACATTTTCTCTAATCCACATGTCAACCCTGCTCATTTTGTAACTGACGCTCAGGCAGGTTATGTAGTTTCTCCAAGGTGGTGAGGTTAATAAGCAGCGAAGTTGGGACTCAAATTCAGATACATCCACTGCCAGAGCCCATGTACCTTGTACTGTGTCATACCGCCTCCCTACAGTCAACATTGGGTGTTTTGCTGCTTCATCATCCATCTCGCTAGAGCAGCCACTGGGAAGGGACCTACTGAGACTGTTGGTCATAGTGCCACCCACTCCTCTCTCTGTCACTCGTAGACTTCATTCTAGCACTCTGGATTTCAGTGAAGTCAGACTTGTACAGAAAGCAGTTGAAAGAACATCAATTTTAAAATAATCCCTATAAAAATCTGTTTCCTTGGTTACTCTTTCTGATGTCTGGTTGTGTCTTTTTTATTTAATTCTGGAAGTTACTCATAAAAAAACTTCTAGTATAATCTTTTTTCTTTTTTTTTTTTTCAACTTAAGTCAGGCTCAGATAGTCTCTGTTCCATGCAACCACAGATCCTAATGGATGGATACACTGTGGAGCATTCAGATAAATTGTTTGAATGCGGCACATTCACCACATCTTAAGATAGGAGTTCTTCCTCCTACTCTTAGCTTATTCATAGCAAGCTTTAAAATCACCTAGAGGGCTTCATCACACTGATAGCTGGACCCAATCCCCATTTCTGATATACGGCCTGAGAGTTTGCATTTCTAAGACGTTCCTGGGCGATGCTGACTCTGATGGTCCAGGGCCACACTTTGAGAGCCACTGCCTTAGAAGCAATTAAAAGGTGTGACTATGCCTTCCAACACATCAGCTCCTCTAAAAGCCATCAGTAAATACGTAAGTTCAGAGTTCAATGGCCAGACTCACAATCACTCTGTTCTCAAACTTACACATCCCTGGTTTCTTTGTATATTTTATCTTTTTGTAAAAGGCAAGACCCAAAGCTTTTTTATTACAAACCATAAGATTTTTTTTTAAATTAATAAGCTTTCCTATTTAGAGCAGTATTTGGTTCACAACAAAATTAAGCAGAAAGTATAGAGAGTCCCATATGCCCACTGTTCCCACATGTGCACAGCCTCCTCAACGATCAACATCTCATACCGCAGCAGTGCATTTTTTAAAATCCATGAACCTACACTGACATATTATTGCCACCTAAAGCTCATAGTTTACATTAAAGTTTGCTCTTGGTGTTGTATATTCTATGAGTTTTGACAAATATATAATGAAATGTATCCACAACTGCAGGATTGTATAGCATACTTTCACTGCTCTAAAAACCCTCTGTGTTCAGCCTGTTCACCCCTGCCTCCCCCTAACCCTTGGCAACTACTGGTCTTTTTGCTGTCTCCATAGTTTTGCCTTTTCCAGAATTTTATACAGCTGGAATCATACAGTATGTAGCCTTTTCAGATTGGTTTCTTTCACTTGGGATACAGGAAATACCACAGAGATATTGCAGGGTTCCAGACCACTGCAATAAAGCGAATACAGCAATAAAGGGAATCAAATGAATTTTCTGTTTTCCCAGTGCATATAAAACTTATGTTTACACTGTACTATAGTCTACTAAGTGAGAAATAGCATTATGTCTAAGAAACAATGTACATACCTTAATTAAAAGTACTTTATTGCCAATGAAGGCTAACCATCATCTGAACTTCCATCGAGTTGTAATCTTTTTGCTGGTGGAGGATCTTGCCTGGATGTCGATAGCTGCTTACCGTGGGGTGGCTGTGGCAATTTTTTTAAAATAAGACAACAATGTAGTTTGCCACATCAAATGACTCTTCCTTTCATGAATGATTTCTCTGTAGCATGTGATGATGCTGTTTGATAGCATTTTACCCACAGGAGAACTTCTTTCAAAACTGGAGTCAATCTTCTCAAACCCTGCTGCCGCCTTATCAACTAGGTTGATGTACTATTCTAAATCCTTTGTTGCTATTTCAAAAATCTTCACAGCATCTTCAGCAGGAATAGATTCCATCTTAAGAAACCACTGTCTTTGTTCATCCATAAGAAGCAATTCCTCATCCATTAAAGGTTTATCATGACATTGCAGCAATTTGTCCCATCTTCAGGCTCCACTTTTAATTCTAGTTCCCTCGCTATTTCCACCCCATCTGCAGTTACCTCCTCCGCTGAAGTCATGAACCCTTTAAATTCATCCCTCAAGGTTGGAATTAACTTCCTTCAAGCTCGTATTAATGTTAAAATTTTGGCTTCTCCCCATGAATCATGTATGTTCTTAATGGTATCGAGAATAGTGAATTCTTTGCAGAAAGTTTTCCATTTACTTTGCCCAGATACATAAGAAGAAGCACTATATATGGCAGCTATACCCTTACAAAATATTCAAATACAAATATTCAAAATTCTTCAATAATAAGACTTGAAAGTTGGAATGACTCCCTGATCCATGGGCTACGTGGATGTTGTATAAGCAGGCATAAAAACAACATTAATGCCACTGTACATCTCCATCAGAGCTCTTGGGTTACTAGGTGCATCATCAATGAGCAGTAATAGTTTGAAAGGAATATATATTTTTTTTTAAGCAGTGGGTCTCAATAATGGGCTTAAAATATTCAATAAACCATGTTGTAAACAGATGTGCTGTCACCAGGCTTTGTTGTTCCATTTATAGAGCACAGGCAGAGTGGATTTAGCATAATTCTTAGGGGCCTTAGGATTTATGGAATGCTGTATGAGCACTGGCTTCCACTGAAAATCATCAGTTGCATTAGCTCCTAACAAGAGTCAACCTTTCCTTTGAAGCTTTGAAGCCAGGCACTGACTTCTCTCTAGCTATGAAAGTCTTAGAAGACATTTTCTTCCAGGATAAGGTGTTTCATCTACATTGGAAATCTACTGTCTAGTCTCGTCACCTTCATTAATTATTTTGGCTAGGTCATCGGATAACATGCTAATTTCCTACATCAGCACTTGCTGCTTCCCCTTGCATTTTCATGTTATGGAGATGGCTTCTTTCCTTAAATCTCATGAAGCAACCTCTGCTAGCTTCAGACTTTTCTTCTGCAGCTTCCCCACCTTTCTCAGCCTTCAGGGAACTGCAGAGTCAAGGCCTTGCTCTGGATTAGTCTTTGAGTTAAGGAAATCCTGTGGCTGGTTTGTTCTCTCCAGACCACTAAAACTTTCTCCATATCAGCAATAGGCTATTTTGCTTTCTTATCATTTGTGTGTTCACTGGAGTAGAACTTTTAATTTCCTTCAAGATCTTTTCCTTTTCATTCACAACTTGGCTAACTGTTTGCAACAAGAGGCCTAGCTTTTGGCCTATCTTAGCTTGTGACATGCCTTCCTCGCTAAGCTTAATAATTTCTAGCTTTTGATTTAAAGTGAGAGACATGTGACTCTTCCTTTCACTTCAACACATAGAGGCCCTTATAGGTTATTAATTGGCCTAATTTCAGTATTGTTGTGTCTCAGGGAATGGTGAGGCCTGAGGAGAAGGAGACAGATGGGGAATGGCCAGTCTGTGGAGCAGGCAGAACGCACACATTTATCAATTAAGGTTGACATCTTGTAGGGGTGCAGTTTGTGGTCTCCCACAACAATTACAATGGTAACATCAAAGATCACTGATCACAGATCATCATAACAAATATCATAATAATGAAAAAGTTTGAAATATTGTGAGAATTACCAAAATGTGACACAGAGACACAAAGTGAGCAAATGCTGTTGGAAAAATTGCACTGATAGACTCGCTCGATGCAGGGTTGCCACAAACCTTCAATTTATGAAAAATGCAGTACCTGCAAAGCACAATAAAGCAAAGTGCAATAAAATGAGGTATGCCTATAAATGCAAAAATTAAGATACAAATAAACAAGAATAGTAGAATTAAGATGGCAAGATGATGGTTGGCTTCTTTACATAAACATCTCCTTTAATGCTCTTTCCTATTTAATGTTTCATATTTCAGAGACAGAGAGAAACTTACTGAAACAAAATCTTGGAGGAGGAATTTAATTTTTATCCCTCTCTAAAATTCACTACATAGAGCAAAATAAATTTTTCAGCACTAAGGAGAATATTGGATGGCCAATGTAAAAGTCACATAATTGCTAATGATGTTCAATTCTGGCACAATTAGCTCTGTTTGGGGTGGGAAAAGCACTCATCTGGCTGTCCCAGAAAGTGGAACATTTAGTATGGATGGTTCTCTAGCCACAAGGTTGTGAATGGGCCATCCCAGGCCAAGCCTCCAGTAAACTTGGAGGGGAGCGAACAGATTACAGCAAATGTAAAGGCCAGAGTCCCTGTGAGACTCGTTTATTTATGCCATGTTGTATCTTCTCTAAATTGCTGCCACCTGGAGAGAATCCTGCAATTATGCCCCTACATCAAAGAATAGTGAGAAATGGGAGTAGATGGATATCTTGGCTCTTTCCACAGTTTGGCTATTGTGGACATTGCTGCTATGAACACTGGGGTGTGGGTGCCCCTGAGGATCACCACATTTGTATCTTTGGGGTAAATACCTAGTAGTGCAATTGCTGGGTCATAGGGTAGCTCTATTTTTAACTTCTTGAGGAACCCCCATGGTGTTTTCCAGCATGGCTGTACCAGCTTGCATTCCTACCAACAGTGTAAGAAGGTTCCCCTTTCTCCACATCCTGGCCAACATTTGCTGTTTCCTGCCTTGTTAATTTTTGCCATTCTAACTGGTGTAAGGTGGTATCTCACTGTGGTTTTGATTTGTATTTCCCTGATGCCAGGTGATGTGGAACATTATTTTCTTATGTGTCTGTTGGCCATTTGGATGTCTTCTTTGCAAAAATGTCTGTTCATGTCTTCTGCTCATTTCTTGATTGGATTTTTGTTGTTGTTGTTGTTTGGGTGTTGAGCTTGATATGTTCTTTATAGATGTTGGATACTAGGCCTTTATCTGATATGTCATTTGCAAATATCTTCTCCCACTCTGTAGGTTGTCTTTTAATTTTGTCAATTTTTCCTTCGCTGTGTAGTTTTTTTTATCTTGATGAAGTCCCAATAGTTCATTTTTGCCTTTTTTCCCCTTGCCTTTCGAGCCATGTCTAGCAAGAAGTTGCTGCAATCGAGGTTAAAAAGGTTGCTGCCTGTGCTCTCCTCTAGGATTTTGATGGATTTCTGTCTCACATTTAGATCTTTCATCCATTTTGAAAGAGCTGAGATGTCTATCAACAGATGAATAGATAAAGAAGATGTGGTCCATATACACAATGGAATATTACTCGGCCACCAGAAAAGATGAATATTCACAATTTACATTGACATGGATGGAACTAGAGGGTATTGTGCTGAGCAAAATAAGTCAATCAGAGAAAGATAATTATCATATGGTTTCACTTACATGTGGAACATAAGAAACAGCACAGAGGATCACAGGGGAAGGGACGGAAAACTGAATGGGAAGTCACCAGAGAGGGAGAAAAACCATGAGAGACTCTTAACTATAGGAAACAAACTGAGGGTTGCTGGAGGGGAGATGGGTGGTGCGATGGGGTAATTGGATGATGGGGCATTAAGGAGGCACGTGATGTGATTTGAACTGTTTGTTATACGCAAATGATGAATTATTGAACACTACATCTGAAAGTAATGATGTAAAAAAAAAAGTTGGTAAAGCAGAAATGTGGTTTGCTGAAAGCATCAGAAAGATATTATTGAAGACTGGTATTTGGAAATGAGAAAATGAGGTTAATTTCCAATACAGAAAAAAATGAGAAAAAAAAAAAAAAGAAACGGGGGTGGAGTATCCCAAATGAGTACCATTGTTATTTTCATTTTCTTGATGATGAAATAAATAATACAAATGTTCACATCTGATGTGATTTTCTTAGTGGATCCAGATATCGTGCCTGAGTACCTCCAATATTTCAGGTTACTGAGATCATTCTGTCTTCTAGTGTTTTAAATAAAATTGACCAAGATTGCCTATCCCTCAGAGATGGAAACACAAAGTATTCCCCCATCCTAACCCTCTCCAGCTATTTCTTGGATCATCAGAGGATGATTAGATTGTAACGAATTATACTTCTAATCACCTTTGCCCCATTTTTTTTCCAATTCCTTTTTCTTTTGTCCTGTGTCTCATCTCTTTCTAGTGGTCTCCCTTTTGGGTCCTGTAGAATTTAAATGCTTCTCCCTTCCAGTAGATTTGACTAAAGTGTCAGGGCAATAGACATAGGGATAGGAAACATTTCACAGGGCATCACAACAAGTAGCTTAATATTGGCTATTAGACACTTTAATTCCTCTGACCCTGGGCTTTTCCAGCTCTTCAGAATGTGTTGCTGGCTCCCACTTCTCCTCAGCCCACATCTTCCCACCATCTTGTTAAATCTCCCCTTTTTTTTCTATTTGCTCTTATTTTCTACATTTCTCGTATTTCTGGGCCCCTTCAACTAACTCATCTACTTGGACTCCTCACAGAAAAATATTCTTACGTTAATTTTACAGAACAATTTAATATTCTTTATGTTACTCCTTTACCTACTGGATCATTCCATGAGGTCTCTTAAGAATGTAGATATGCTGAGAATTTCCTAAATCATCAAGTCCTGGAGACATTTTGCTTAACAGTCTTCCCACAAATCTCTTTCCTTTTGCACGTTATTATGAGCAGAAAGATGAAACCAAGCTGAACTCCAATGTTTTGCTTGGAAATTTCATCAGCTAAATTTCCAAATTAATTATTTACAAGCTTTGATTTCCACATTACTTCAGGGCACAATTCCGCTCAGCATTCTGCTTAGCTCCCCTTGCCTCCATTTCTGATAACATTTCCATCAGAGCCCTCATCAACAACACTTTCAATATACACATTTCTACCAACAGTCTGTTTAAGACAATTTAGATATTCTCCAAGACAATGCATATATATATTTTTTTCTCTCAGGTTCTTTATGTCCTTCTCAGTCCTCTCTAGCAGAATCATTAACATCCATGTTTCTACTAATAATATGTGCAAGAAAATCTAGCTCTTTTTATCGTGTTTCTCAAAAATTTTCCAGCCTCTTCCCATTGGCCAATTCCAAAACAACATCCACATTTTTCTTTATTACAAAAGCTATGATTTTTATCAACAGAAATAATTGAATGATTGTATACATTTTGAAGTGTTTCTAATAAAAATTGCAGTGATGATTTCTGTTCCACAGAATGAGGACAGATAAATGAGAATATCCAAGAACATATGTAAAAAGAACAATATGACAATATATTTTACACGCACTGTAACATTATAATAATTATAATAATAAATAAGATCTTGTTCAAGTGAATGAAATAATATAGGGAGTAGCCTAATCATAACAGTAAGAATTTATCACTTAATACCTGCTAGGTATTATTCTTACTGGTTTACACAAATGAACTCATTTAAAGCACACAACACTCCTTGTATGTATGCACTTGTGTTAGATTTCCATTGCTGCCATAATTGGTAAAAAATGTAAAGGGGTTGCTGTGATCTAGATGTATGTGTCCCCTAAAAATACATATGTTGAAATCTTAACCCCCCATGTCAATGGTCTTAGGAGATGGGGCATTTGGGAGGTGCTTAAGTCATGAGGATGGAGCCCTCATGAATGGGATTACTGTTTTTATAAATCTCTTATAGACCCTATAGAGCTCCCTCGTCCCTTCTAGCATGTGAGGACACAGTGAGAAGTCTTTAATCCAGAAGAAAGCACTCATCCGACTTTGGTAGCACCCTGATCTCAGACTTCCAGCTTCCAGAATTGTGAGAAGCAAAAACTTTGGTTGATAATAAGCTGCTCAGTCTGTGGTATCTTGTTATAGCAGCCCTAATGGACTAGAGGACATAATACAGTTATGGAAGAGATTAAAAAGATAACAGGGGTCTTAAGAGCACCTTTATATCATTGAATATTAAAACATAGATAAAATAACATCCCTATAAATGTGCATAGATAAAATCCCTGTACATGCATCCCTATAAATGCATAGAAAAAAAACCACATCCCTACAAAGCTTATAAAATCTGACTCAACAAGAAGCCAAAAACTTGATTATTCCTATAAACATTTAAAAAATCAAACCAGTAGTTTAAATTCTCATTACAAAGAAAACACTGAGTCAGATGGTCATCTGGATAAGTTTTACCAAATACTCAAGGAAAAAATAATTACAATCTTAAATAAACTCTTTCAAATATAAAAAGAAAGGGAATACTTCCAAACTCATTTTATGAGGGTAGAATAATCTCAATTATAAAACCTGACAAAACTAAAGGAATAAAGGAAAATTATAAGCCAAATGACGCATGAACATGGATGCAAAACCTAAACAAAATATCAGCCAACCTAATCCAGTAGTATATAAAAATGAGAATATTTTATGACCAACTTCTGTCCCCCCACCAAGGAAATTAAGGTTGGCTTAACATTATAAAATTAATTAAAATGGTTTGCCACATTAATAGAGTAAAGGAAGAAAATCCAATGATTATCTCAATGGATACAGAATAATCATTTGCTACATTTGATACATTTCAATATATATTCATGACAAACTTAATCAACTACAAAAGAGAAATTCCATAACTTGATGAAGGGTATTTACCAAAACCTAATGCAAGCATCAGGTTAGAAGTTGTTTCAGTTATACCCATGAAAGACAATGGTGTATGGTGTCCTACATTAGGATAGTAGCCTATATTTGGGGGAGAGGGTGGAAGATGGAGGGAATCAGATATAGGAGAATTTTTCATCTCCTTAATGGCAGAGACCCACCATACATAATTTTTGAGAAGCACCTAGTCTAGGATTCTGTACATAACATGTCCAAAACATACTTACTGACTGACAGATTAAAAAAAAAAAAAGAGTGTCATAAGACAATCCCATTGTTTCAGAGTGGTGCAGCCTGGAGATTATTATAGCCTCCAGAAGATTCTTGCTTGGGAGTTGTTCTCTGGTCACAATCCACCCAGAGTATTTGCTGTACCAATCATTACACTTTTCATATTCAGCTGCCAAAAGACCTCATTTGTCCAAAACCCCAAACTAGAATTTTTCAGTATAAATTTGTTCCAGACAATTACTTTCTTTGAATAGTACCACAATAATAGCTCTAAAAGATATAATTTTTCTTCTACTGATTAAAAATATTGGAAAAATATTTGACCTTAAAGGGCATTAAGAGATGGAATAGGAAAGGTAATAGGTAAAATCTGAAGGGGCTGGACTTTTAGTCCCACCTGGGCTATTAAACAGATGTGACCTTTGATGGGATTCAAAAATTTAGGTCCCTATTTCCTAACCTGAAATGTACTCCACGATTTACTCATTCACTCAACAAATTAAGAATTGTTACATGTCAGGCATTATGCTTCTGCCCATGTTATATAGGTACATAGTTATTGAGAAAATCAACAGTAATAGGATTTCTGGAAAGCACACCATGAAAGGTAACTTGCTATATAAAAGCTGATGGGTTTGGGGAGTGTGAGAATTCAACAGCTATTGATTTACGAAATAAGTCTCAATCACCTCATCTGTATTTGTGCCATGTTCACCTCTAGGGGCATGTTGACAAGAATAGAATTAGGTACTAAACTCAACACCAGGATCATGCACCTTCTTACAAGATGGTAGAAAAAAGGATGAATCCTCATCTGCCTCAACTATGTGTATGACCTTGATCACATTACCCAACTCTCTTCCTACGAGTTCCTGAAATAGATCTTGAAACAAAAACTTGGGTGCAGAGAGTGTAGTTGGAATTTTATCCCAAATATGGGAAAAGTGACACAGAAAGGAGAGACAAAGCTCTACAGTGTCTGAATGAGCCATTACCACTCCGGGCCTCTGTCACCCAATCCTTCTGGAGATCATCTCAGTAATACTGTAAAGTATACCTCAGAATTGTCTGGCCAAGGGACAGCACAGCTGGGATAGTTATTCACTGATACTTTTCTCTAACTGTTTGAGAGTTGCCCCTGGCACTTCAGAGCTGCTGTGCCCATGAGTGGAAAAGTGCTTGAAGTGGGAAGTTGTCAGCTTCAAGTGAACTCAGTGGTGGGCTCTGGGGATGTGGAGTAGGAAATCAACAGCATCTGTTACAATAACCAATCCCAGTTTTGACTTCCTGGTCTATAAATAAAATGCCTTATCTATTACAGGAGAGTTGTGAGCATTAAAATTTTCTATTTCCATTTTTATTAAGAAGAAATGTTTGCCCCAAATGCTTTGGGGAAAGGGTGATAGATATGAAAAAATGCAGCAGCAAGGTTCTTGTGGTGCATGAATCCTATGACCTAGGAAGCAGGAGTTATAAGCCTGTCTTGTCTTCTTCATCTCCTTTGAGCATGATCCAAGAGGAGATTTTGATAGGAACTTGATGAAAGAGGCCAAGTAGAAAAGCTTGGGTCCATTGCAAATGTTTATTTAACTCAGACACTTCAAAAGCATTTATTGGAGAAATATTTGCAGATTCATGTCAGATGAATCAACATCCTTTACCCTTATCAGAGTCATAGCCTGGGGGAGTGAATTTAGTTAACTAACTTGTGGCTCAGATGGTATGAGACCTATTTGAGAAGCTTTGGCAATCTGGTGTCAAGTTTCCAGCTACCTTTCCCATCCTTGTGCATAAGGGACATCCTGAGCGGAGGTTGGTGAAGGACAGTGGTGCTCACACATGGGTGTTCATCGAAATCAGTCAGAGGGCATTGCAAAATACAGATAGTTGGACCCCACCCCCAGAAATCAGTCAGAGGGCATTGCAAAATACAGATAGTTGGACCCCACCCCCAGAGTTTCTGATTTAGTAGGTCTGGAGTGGGGCCCAAGAATCTGTATCTCTCAAAGTTTCCTAGGTGATGCTGATGTTGCGGATTCAGGGACCACGTGTTGAGAACTAATAGTTTAGAAGAAGTCAGAGTCCTAAGAATAAGTAGGAGATGGTAGGGGGTGGATGTCACTGAGTGCCTTGCTGAGAGTTTGGGACCCAAACTCAAGGCTGGCCTCTCGTCTTTGGTCTGTGGAGATGTCACTGCAGATTCATAATCTCAAAGGACATTTCTATGTACCTGCCCTTCTTCATTTGACCCATCCCAAGCCCAGAATGCACATAACAACTTCACATCTCCCAGGATTTAGACTGTCCTTCCAAAACAAGGCTGTGCTTGGAAGTACAGGGTGGATTTCACTAATAACCAGACTTTGAAAAGACAGAAGGACTGAAAGGGAAGAAAAGGGAGAGAGGAGAGAGGAAGGAGAAAAAGGAGAAGAGGAGAGAGAGGCAGGCAGGACTTCACGTTATGAGTATGATGTTCCACGTTCTACGCTTTGAATGTTCAGGCATTGTTGACATCTCACAGATGTTCTGGGAGACATGTGTTATTATGCTCATGAGAAAAGCGAGGCTTACGCAGATTATAAGACTTACCCAAGTAGACAAGGTTTGTAAGAGTCACAGGCAGGACCCACACCCAGAGGTGTTCAATTCCAAGTCCAGTGAAATTTCGACTCTTTTCCAAAGCTTCTCAGGAAAATTGTGTGTATACGGAGGGACAGTAAATGATTTGTAGTCAAGAAGCAAAGTCATATGGGTGAGACAGCGACTGCCTCACAGGTTCAACTGATTCTAGTATTTACAATCAAGATATGGTCTATTGTCCTTGTTCCTGGCTTGCTGAACTGGAGGCAAATCCTGGGTACATTTTACAGTGTTGTTACAAAAATGAGGGAGCACTAGATAATCTCCCTGCTTTTGTATCTGTTAATCTCACTTCCTGAGAGGCTCTCTCTATTGTTGGCAAAAGCAATTATGTTGCAGATGCCTTGGGGATAGTATTCCTGATCCTAGAAAGCATCCCTCAGTACAGGGCTTCTTAGAAAGCCCAGGATTGGCCTGAGAAGGTGGATATGGGGTCAAAGATCTACTGGTACAGAAGCTTATGGTGTCCTCGTTCTATCTGAATGCGGCCATGAGGCAACCTAACAGTTTGACAATTGATGGCATTCAACAGGGAGAAACATTTCAACACTCCACTAGAGTGTTTGTCACATGATGAAATAGTGATTTTTAAGGTGTTTGTTATTCTATTCCAATTTTACTAATTCTACCCAGATTGCTCTAGATTTCTCCACTTAAGACAAGCCATTGACAATAGTTGCCATTAGTCAATTTAGCCGAGCAGTATGTAGAGTTCAAAAGAAGCAGTTAAGAGTAAGAACTACAAGGAGGACAACTTTCACTGAAATATAAGGATGATCCTTAGAACTCGAATTATCCAGGTATGCAATAGTCTTGCTCAGGAATCTCCATTCCCCATGGATAGTACAAAACCTGAGACTGGACAAACATATAGAGGGCATATTGTGGAGAAACTGGGCAATGGGCTTGGTAAGTACTGAGCTTTTTTCAACCTTGTTATCTAGGCAAAGTGATTGAAAACATGGCATCTGGAGAGAGATGAGAATCAGATTCAGGACCTATAACTGACCATCTGGGTTAGCCAAATTATTTACCTTCATAACACCCCATTTAAGATGCAAAATAGGCACGAGTCCAACATTACCCAGACTCTGAAAGGAGACTAGGTTGAAGCAAGAAATAGCCTCTTGGAACTTGTAGGTAGACACAAACTGCACAAGGGTACCTTTCCAGTATCAGGCAGTTTTTCTAAGTACAAACCACAATCAAATTTAAAAAACTACATAATAAGTCATATTCAAATATGTGGTTCCTTTCTGGGGCCAAAAGGGAAATAAAAGCATGAAAGGGGATAAGAAGGGTGGGGGTCTGCAATGCATTTGTTTGAAGCTAATTTGCATAGAGAAAAAAGAGATTTGACTATGAAGTTCCTCACACATGTAAAATAGAAAGTCAACCTTATTAAAATTGTGTAATGTGATCTGTGAATTAAAACAATGATACCATTTTTTAACCTAATTCAACACAGATTTTTTTTTTCTTTTAACAAAAAGCCCTAGTGATGCTAAAGTTAAAATCTAGGTCCACTTTACTTATGTAAATTGGAAGAAAGAATATTGCATACCTATAGGAAGGTGGTGTTTAACGAAGAAGTTTAAAACATCTAGAACTCCCTCTGTGAACCAACTCAAACATTACAACGTTAAAAACTAAATTCCACATAGAAAGGACTTGTCATTTGAGACCCTGTCTCTCCTATCCTGGAATGCATTCTGGAACAAAGTGTCTGTCATCTGAACTTGTGTGTGTGTCTGTGTGTGTGTGTGTCTGTGTGTGTGTGTGTGTGTGTGTGTGTGTGTGGCATATTTGTGGCAAAACTAGAGGGGAGAGCAAAAAGGAACCATTAAGAAGCAGAAGCCCAAGAAGCCCATAGAGGGATCCACCAGAATCCCCAAAGTTATAAGAACTAGATTAGGAAGGGTAATGAAAACCCGGGGAACTGGGGGAAAAAGAAGGGCACTCACAGCAGCACATACCTGAATAATGGGCTTTGCAGATAGGCACACCTGGGTTCCCACCTATACAACTTACAAGTCACCCTGACAGAGAAAAAGTATTCCATTTCCCAGAACCTTGGCTCCTTATTAGTAAATGGAAGAATAATACCCACAGTATGGAGTTATCATAAGATGAAATTGAGATAATACATGTAAAATATTTTGCAGGATCTAAGTGCTTAAATTCCAAGATCTAAATGCTCCGTAAATGCAGTGTTATTAAGGAGTGAACAGAGATATGTGCAAGACAAATACAAACTAAATCCATTCTCTGAATTGTGTTTTATGGTCCACTCATATGGGCTATCAGCCTATGTTAAAAGGTTCAAATAGCAGCTGTATAATGTCACTGTGTGGCTTAAATAGTATTACACTTACACACGCAATTATATATAATTGTCTGGCACATGGTAAGCATTCAGTAATTCATGGCTCTTATTAGGAAAACTTCTCACGCTTTAGGTTTGTACCTAAGATTAATCATCGTGCTGGAAAATGGTCTTGCCATGAATATACAAGTCACAAAAAGGAAAATAATAAATGGATAATAAACATAGAAAAATGTCCAACAAAAAATATAAATTAAAACAATGGTACCACTTTTTATATAAGACAGCATAGATCTCTTTTTCTTTTTAATGCTAAGCCCTAGCATGCTAAGGATTCATTAAAATAAGTGGTCATACATTACTGCTGGGAATGTAGATGGCAATGACCCCTTAGGAAGTCATTTAGCAGTGTGTAATAAGAGCCTTGAAGCATTCAAAAACTCCATTCAGTAATTCCGTTTCTTAAAGTCTAACCTATGGAAATAACTTAAAATACAAAGGGAAATATATATAAATATGCTTCCCTGTAGAATTTTTTTCCAAATAGCGAGCAATGAGAAACAACTTAAATAGTTAACAGAGAAAGAATGGTTGCTTATGGAGCTTCTACATTGGCACATTTACTCAATGAAATATTATATAGCTATTAAAAATGATGCCAATAAAGAGTATAAAATAACATATTAGAAGCTTACAATGCCATGTTAAGGATAGAAGCAGTTATACAAAAACAGTGAATTGTGGATCACTGCATCAAAAACTAATGATGTATGGTGACTAACATAACATAATAAAATAAAAATAAATTAAAAAAAGAAGCAGGGTAAAAAATTATTTAAATAGTAGGTTCACAGTATATAAAACAACTTATTAAAAGCTGAAAGAAAACATACTGATTTAGTAGTGATTATCTGAGGATGCTAGTAATTTTTCTTTATGTTTTTCTGTATTGCAATGTTTAAGAACAAGCATGAATTTTTTTTATAAAGTGATAAAATCCAAAGACATTTCCTTTAATCATTCCAGCAGCAAGATTCTCTAGTACGAGGGCCAGCAAACTATAGCCTATGGGTCAAACCCAACCTCCCACCTGCTTTTGCAAATAAAGTTTTATTAGAACACAGCTCTACTAATTCATTTATGTACTATTTATGGCTACTTTTTTACTAACATGGCAGAGTTGAGTAGTTGTAATAGAAACTCTATGGCCCACAAAGCCCAAACTCTTTATAACTGACTCTTTACAGAGAAAACATGCCAGCTTCTGATTTTAAAAAATTGCACCCACAAGATTTGACATAGCTCAACAACTTCAAAGTCACTGTCCTCCAACCTGGAGAAACAACATTTTAACATTCCTGTAGAGAGAGGGGTGCCTGTGTGGCTCAGATGGTTAAGCGTCTGCCTTCGGCTCAGGTCATGATCTCAGGATCCTGGGATCGAGTTCTACATCGGGCTCCTTGCTTAGCAGGGAGCCTGCTTCTCCCTCTGCCTGCCACTCCCCCTGCTTGTACTCTCCCTCCCTCTCTCTCTCTCTCTCTCTCTCTCTCTCTCTCTGGCAAATAGATAAATAAAATCTTTAAAAAAAAAATTCCTGTAGAAAGTGTCAGTCCAAGGATAAAATGTCTGAAAATTTTAAGGTTATTGACATTCTTTTCCAATTTTATAACTTCTACCTGGATACCTTTAGATTTCTCCATTTAAGACAGGCCTCTGACAATAGTTGCTTTTAGTCAGTTTAGCCCGGCAATATGCAGAATTCAAAAGAAGTGTGTAAGAGTGCAAAAACAAGGGAGACAGTTTTCATGGAAAGATAAGGATGATCCATTTCTGGGCTCTCTATTCTTTCCACTGATCTATGTGTCTGTTTTTGTGCCAGTACCATACTGTCTTGATGATGACAGCTTTGTAGTAGAGCTGGAAGTCCGGAATTGTGATGCTGCCAGCTTTGCTAAAGTTTCTTTTTCAACATTCCTCTGGCTATTTGGGGTCTTTTCTGGTTCCATACAAATTTTAGGACCCTCAACTCTATGGTCAACTAATCTTTGACAAAGCAGGAAAGAATGTCCAATGGAAAAAAGACAGTCTCTTCAACAAAGGGTGTTGGGAAAATTGGACAGCCACATGCAGAAGAATGAAACTGGACCATTTCCTTCCACCACACACAAAAATAGACTCCAAATGGTTGAAAGACCTCAGTGTGAGACAGGAGTCCATCAAAATCCTAAAGGAGAACACAGGCAGCAACCTCTTCGACCTCAGCTGCAGCAACTTCTTCCTAGAAATATCGCCAAAGGCAAGGGAAGCAAGGGCAAAAATGAACTATTGGGACTTCATCAAGGTAAAAAGCTTTTGCACAGCAAAAGAAACAGTCCACAAAACCAAAAGACAACGACAGAATGGGAGAAGATATTTGCAAATGACATATCAGATAAAGGGCTAGTATCCAAAATCTATAAAGAACTTGTCAAACTCAACACCCAAAGAACAAATAATCCAGTCAAGAAATGGGCAGAAGACACGAACAGACATTTTTCCAAAGAAGACTTCCAAATGGCCAACAGACACATGAAAAAGTGCTCAACATCGCTCAGCATCAGGGAAATCCAAATCGAAACCTCAATGAGATACCACCTCACACCAGTCAGAATGGCTAAAATTAACAAGTCAGGAAACGACAGATGTTGGCGGGGATGTGGAGAAAGGGGAACCCTCCTACACTGTTGGTGGGAATGCAAGCTGGTGCAACCCCTCTGGAAAACAGTATGGAGGTTCCTCAAAAAGCTGAAAATAGAGCTACCATACGACCCAGCAATTGCACTACTGGGTATTTACCCCAAAGATACAAATGTAGGGATCCGAAGGGGTACATGCACCCTGATGTTTATAGCAGCAATGTCCACAATAGCCAAACTGTGGAAAGAACCAAGATGTCCATCGACAGATGAATGGATAAAGAAGAGGTGGTATATATACACAATGGAATATTATGCAGCCATCAAAAAGAATGAGATCTTGCCATTTGCAACGACATGGATGGAACTAGAGGGTGTTATGCTGAGCGAAATAAGTCAATCAGAGAAAGACATGTATCATATGACCTCACTGATATGAGGAATTCTTAATCTCAGGAAACTGAGGGTTGCTTGGGGGGGTGGGAGGGAGGGGGTGGCTGGGTGATAGACTTTGGGGAGGGTATGTGCTATGGTGAGCGCTGTGAATTGTGCAAGACTGTTGAATCACAGATCTGTACCCCTGAAACAAATAATGCAATATATGTTAAGAAAAAAAGAAGAAGAAGAAGATAGCAGGAGGGGAAGAATGAAGGGGGGGATATCGGAGGGGGAGACGAACCATGAGAGACGATGGACTCTGAGAAACAAACTGAGGGTTCTAGAGGGGAGGGGGTTGGGAGGATGGGTTAGCCTGGTGATGGGTATTAAAGAGGGCATGCTCTGCACGGAGCACTGGGTGTTATACACAAACAATGAATCATGGAACACTACATCAAAAACTAATGATGTAATGTATGGTGATTAACATAACAATAAAAAATTTAAAAAAAAAAGAAAGATAAGGATGATTCCTAGAACTTTAATTATTCCAGTATGGGATGGTATTGCTCAGGTATCCTGATTCTCCTTGAATTATATTAAATGTGAAACTGGATGAACATATAGCGAGTGTATTGTGGAGAAATGGGCAGTGACTGGGTAAGGACTAAGCTCCTACCATCTTATAGTCTAGGCAGAGTGACGGAAAACATGGCACCGGGGGAGAGAAGGATCCATCACTGACCATCTGGGATAACCGAGTCATTTACCTTTGCAACATCCCACAACCTGATTCTGCATCATCGATTTACAGGCTCCCAGGGACTAAGAATTCTTTCTGAGGCAGTCCCTTGCTATAGCTTCCCCTTGTTTATAAATACCAAAGAATTTACCTTATATTGGGAAGTTCCAACAGATTTAAATTCTCCTTTGAAAGGACTAAAAGCTATTTTCAGCTTTATCTCTTTCCTTTCTTTGGTTTGGCCTGGAGGGCCCTTACTGGGTCTTGGAGGAGAGGGAGAAGGATGTAAATATCCCTTAACTGTTGGTGCCTCTGCCTCTTTGCAAGATCCAAAGCTGGCTTTTCTGCAGGCCTATGTGAGCTCTTCTGTAGGCCTTGCGAGGCCTTTGACAGTTGCCTAAAGTGAGATACACCAGTTGATCCCTTAAATCCCTCAGGTTCCCCCAGTGGCTATACATCTTACAGCTTCTGATGCTGTGGGCCTCCCGCCCCAGCCCACCATCCTAGCTGCTTCTTTGTTCTCAAAGGACTCTCTCCTTGGTTCCTATTCGACCTGTGGGAATTCATACATCCTCACCAACTGGTGAGGGCAGAGGATGCTTTCTCTACCCCCTTGTCCCTCTCCCGGTTCTTCTAACCTGTATGTATGGTAAACTCCAGTGCAGAACAAGCTGCCTAAGCAGAAACTGAATACCTGTGAGTGGTTCTCATGGAGTTACTTCCTTCTCTTGGCTTTAGAAAAGTATAAGAAGGCCTTCCTGTACATTCTACTAGTCCAACAACTCATGACTGATAAATTTCTCCTCTACCCCTCACTCAAGGTGGCTTTTTTACTTTAATTGATATTAGTGTAAAAATTGATATTGGCAAGTACATGGGGGCCTGGGGTGGTGGTGGGAAAAAGCAGAACTGCACAAGTGCCTCTTAAGGAGCCCCCAAGGAAGTTTTCTTTCTGTGATTATTTGTGGCTATATACAGATATTTTGGGTACCTAATGGTTTTTTACAGCTTTGCATTCTAATCATAATTTTGGAGCAACAGGCAAAATCCCACTCAATAGTGGGTTATACTATCATTGGCGGGCTTGATCATGTTTAGATGAAGTATATTCTAACAAGAAGTCCAGTCCCAGGAAATGCTTCACTCAGTAAAGCCATTTACTTTAGTATAAATAAAATCTAAGCCAAGATAATAAAATTACCTCTTAGGCTCACAGAATCCTCTTCATGTAAAATCACTATGAATATAAAAAAACTTTGCCAAGGCCTTTAGCTTTCTTTAAGTGAGCACTACTGCTGTGGCCTACTTTATAGTGTATAAAAAGTTTCCCTTTATATGTCCCTATCATTCATTCAACTATTTATCCATGCAACTATTCAACTACTGAATACCTTCTCTACTCCTGGTATGCGTTAAGTGCATCTACTAGAAAAATTATCCACAATCTTATTCATTCCTCACATCATCCTTTAGAGACAGATGTGGCTGATAATTTGTTATCCTAAAACTGCAAATGAGGAATCAAAGGGTCAAAAACATTGATTACTTTTTCCAAGGTCACACAGCTGTTAAGAGAAGGGGATGGATTGGGAGAGGAGAAAAAGGAGCTGGGGCTTAGCTAGTGCACTGCGGTATCCCAGACTACACCATACTGCTACTCAAGAATGTTCAGCAACAAAGCACATCTACAAGAAAAGAAAGACTGGGGACAAATTATGGATTCTTATCCAAATCTAGCAATATGATTGAACTGAATGTGATTGAATGCCAGGACAACCTCAGATTTTCAAATATAATTTTGAGGCACCATTTTGCAGGTTATAGGGATACAAGTGAGTAAACACAGGCTGAGTCTCACCTCAAAATTAAAGTCTTTTTTTTAATTTGATTGTATGATTTTCAATGGCAGAAGGCTCCCTTTGCACATCAGCTAGACTGACAAACAAGCAAAGTAATGACAAAGAACTGCCCTGTTTAATTTGGCCATGCAACAATAGACTACAGTGAGGGCCTCACTGGTGTCAGGTTATTCTGGATTTGGTGAGAACCTTGGTCAAAGCATCTACCAGCCATAGAAGAATTCCAGAAACTCTCTTTATTTGGAAGTGTGAGTGTTGGAACTCAACAGCAGGGGTTGAGTATGTCTGAAACTGGAAAATAAAGTTTCACACAGTACTAAATATAACTTCCTGCCAGGCAGGTAGGGGCTGCTTGCCAAATTTTGATGGTTGTCAAGATCCAAAAACCATGAAGAAGGCCAATGTTTTGACAACTGAAATTGCTTTCGAGATGGGTAAATCTGCCCTATTTAAGGGGAGACAAGGGTTGAAAGAATTAGTTAATTACCTCTCACCCCGAAACTTTCCAAACTTCAAATATAGCAAGCTCATCATTTACTTTAGTATAAAGAGAATCTAAAACAAGATAATAAAATTACCTCTTAGGCTCACACTGTACTTTTGCATGGAAAGACAACTCAGAAAATCTGTTTGCCAAGATAAGTTAAAAGGAGAGAAATAGAAGCAGTCAGAGAAAGGGGTAAGAGAAGAACTTCTGACAACATTGACCAAACAGTTCCTCTTAGAACTTCTATCGTTCTGGTTTTCTGTTGCATTTCCATCAGATAGTAACTTCTCTGAAGGCAGGCAAAAGGTCTGCCCTTGTCCTTGCTGTATTCCCAGCACCCAGTACAATGCCCTGCGTGGGAATAAAGAAGTCTTAAATTCATACCTGCTGGAGACCATGAAGAGGTAATTACTTACTCCAAAAGCAAAATGGTTGGTGTACAGGGTCAGTGCGTAGTCCTGAGTACGAAGTCAAAGGATTCTGCATTTTGCTCAGAAATGCAGTCTGGCTCTCTCCAGAATGAAGGCAGGCAGGGTTTTCCAGAGGTTGGCAAAACTAAAGTTTGGCAAAAGTGTGAGATGTGGTGTTCATTTTGCCTACATTTTTTAGACAACTATGCCCCCAAGTACCTAGCTTTGGCATAATATCCTCCTACAGCTCAAGGACTAGGAAGTACATTACCTCACTGTCTCCTGGAAAAACTCTGCTTCTCATTCCTTTAGGCCCTTGCTAACTCATGGTTTTAAATTCAAGAGGATCACAAAGCTGGAGGAAATCATTAGCATGCTAGAGGACAGCATCAGGCTAACAAAATTACCTGGACAAGCCAGGCTGAAACATATCACATGAAATGAATGATAATGCCTCACAATTTTGACTTAAAAAATTCATAATTTGATCTCATTCTAGAAGATCGGGTTGGTTTGCCACTTAGGTTTTAAAAAAATCTAGAAGGAGGCAAAGTAAGGTGGGTATTTTAGTATAAGTTGAAGCTGAGACTAGAATGTAATACAAATTAGTAAACACAGACAAGAGTGGGGGGGGTTGCTCTGGAAAGAGAGACTAGGGGATAAAGAAATATAATGGTCATAATTAGGAATATCACAAGAAAAAATGCTATCATACCACCACCTGTGTCATTTAAAATCCACATGCCTCAGGGTCTTCATCCATACAGTAGAAATAATAAAGCCAATAATGCCTTGTTGCCAGCGCTATCATGAGGATTAAATGACATAATGCAGTTAGGGTCATGCTGTTCATTTGTGCCATTTTTAATGGTAACAATAACGAATTCGAGCTCTGAGATATACTGGAACTATTTGTAGAGTACTGGAAGGATGAAGATAGAAATAGATGTCCCAGTTTCATAAAAGAAAAACCTGGAAGAAAATTTAAATTGTAAATGTACATAATACAAGTGCAAAATGTACATCAAGCCACTCTTGGATCCACTGGGATTTAACCCAACATATAAGAAAGGCACTTTGAATAAATCCCTATGTCTCCAACTTTGTTTTCAGCCATCTGCTGCCTGCAGTTGATGTTCTAACCACTGTACCTTTTGTCTTAGCCCATTCCATCATTGGACCCCTCCACCTGGAATGTTCTTCTACCCTTTTGCCTGTTTATCTCTTTGAACTCCCTACCTGCCAAAAGAAACGGTATTTCATTTGTTTTGTAATTGACAACTGTCTGTATATTTTATTTTATTTTATTTTATTTTTTAAGATTTATTTATTTATTCATGAGAGACAGAGAGAGAGAGAGAAGCAGAGGGAGAAGCAGGCTCCCAAGGAGCAGGGAGCCCGATGCGGGACTCGATCCCAGGACCCTGGGATCATGACCTGAGCCGAAGGCAGACGCTTAACCATCTGAGCCACCCAGGTGCCCTGTCTGTATATTTTAGACGGGGAGGATCTGGAAATACTTTTTGACCATTGGCTTTAGGCTCCGTTGCTGCAGAAATAGTACAAAACAGTTTCAGAGCCTTAAACAATTAAGATACAACTTCCCACTGGTGTGTGAGGGCCTGGGGAAACTCTGACACACCATTTCCTGCATGTAAAATGGCATATTAAGTCAGGGGGAGCCATGAGAGTAAATATTAGGAGCACCTTTCAGCCAGAGATTTTGAAGTACTTTAGGAACATGAATACACTTATTCTTATTCATAAAACACACACATCTATTGATACTGATCATAAAATCCTTTCTGAAGCATTCCTGTGTAGCCACACTTGCCTGTGCATTTTCTCAATGGAATCTAGCCTCCCTCATGGTCTCCCTTTCTGGGCTCTAACTCAGTAACTCTACCTCTCAGAGTGTGCCTTGGCCGCCTTCAGGAACAGCGATTTCTCTGTTCAAATCAAAAGCATAATGAAACATTGTCTGCTACAATATCAAACATGTGAGATTTCCACTGAGGTAATTGGAAGGGAAAACATTTTGCCTTCATCTAGTAGCAGGGCCTGAAGTCAGAAACATGGAAATGGAAATGGAAATGAGGTGGGGTTGGGGAGGGTGGGCTGATCATCTGAATGGGGCTGGAAGGAAAGTTTGCTCTAAACTGAAAAGTTTCAGTTGGGGGCTGAAATGAAGACAGTGTTTTGGTTGGTTCCACTGTCAAGCAAGAAGAAGCAGATTAGAGCTGAAGAGACTTGAAGTCTAGACAACACTCTTCCACTAATTAATCTTGACTCCTTTGCCAAATTATGGAAACTGTTGTGTAAAGTGCCTCTTAAACATGTACTCTGCATAAAGCACAGGTGAGGCATGAAAATAGATAGGAAAAGACAACAAACTTGCACACCATTGGTTTCCAACCAGGTTGGAAATAGAATAAAATTGAATTACATCAGAAGCTTTTTGCTTAACTATATACCCTGTTTCCTCCTTCATTACCCTCCGATTCTAGCATTAAAATTTTAAATAATTTACTTGAAACAGTATATGCTAATGTAACAAAAGAACAAGAGCAACAACAACAACACAATCACAAAATTTTACATCTGTTGAGTGTGTTATATGTGCCTGGCACTATGCTAAATCCTTTATGTACATTACCCAATTAAAATCTCCTGACCGTGTGGGCTCTGTGCTATCCTCACCCCGTATCACAAATGAAGAGGCTAAGCACATGAAGAAGTGTATTCAAGTAACAACCCCAGTTACACAGAGTCACTCTGTATATTTCAGAAACTGGAGAGGAGATGGTGAAATAATCATAGTCTTCACTTGAGAGTTCCAGACCAGGGAATTTATTCCAATGTCCACTCCCCCCCTCCTTAATCCCACACCTTATCTTCTTCTGTCAATGAAAGAGCACAGAAGTCTGCTTTACCATGACCTCTTCTTGAATATAGATCTGATTTCAGCTAATTTCAACATGTAGACAACTTGAGCTAACATTTTAAAAGGTATAGCAAGCAGTTCTCTGGACTGGGAGCCTGTAAACATAACCTGGGTAACCTTCCAATAGATGTCTTAATCTACTTGAGCCCTAGGGGCTTTCTCTTCTGTAATACAAAGGGGCTTCACTAGATGGTCTCTAAATTCTTTCTACAATTAACATTTTCTGTTGGGGGGGTTTGTCTTCTTGATCTAGATGTTAGGAACTATTCTGTCCCTGTTAAAGGTCAATACAGGTAGTAGACTAGGGACTAGTGGTGGCAGAGAGGCTTCCAGTACCCTCATGATCTTGCCAAGTTGGTGGTTTTTAGGAGTTTCTGTATTAGTTGGTCAAAATAAAGCAATCAAATAAGGAATGACAGAATGCTTCAATAAAAGAATAAAAGACAAAAGAATAATGTGAATCCCAGCTCTAGCAAATCTCTAGGTCAAAGCAAGACAGTATAACAGTTAAGAGAATGGACATTAAAGACATTATTACAGCTTGTAATTATATAATCAATTATGTGATTACTTAACATTTATCTTATTCTCTAAGCTATAAACTCCATGTAAGTAGGCGCTATAACTATTTTGTTCACATATCACCTGCATGCATAATGTCTAATACCAGTGTTGAATAAATGAATAATCGATTAAAAATCAGCCCTCCTTCCTACTAGTTATAAGAAACTCAACTAGCCTTCTCACCTCTGCCATTTTCAAATTCATCTATAAAACTAGGATAATAGCCACACCTACCTCTTTGGGATTTTTCATGGTTAAAGTCATATACCTAAGTTATGATAAAATGGTGGATAAAATAAGAATAACAAGTTTGATATTTTACACACTCTCTTCCCTCCAAGTTCTCCAGACCAACTGTATGAAACATTGACTTGTTGTGAGTCCAGGATGAAGACACCCCTGCTTAGGCTCCAAGCCAAAGAGGTCCCCATCTACTTCATTCAGATGTGAATGAACTCAAGACTGGCAAAGCCATGAGTCAACAGCTGGCCTCTCTTACCTTGGAAAGAAACTCACACTGCCCAGTCTAGGAGAATGTGTGCATCCTCGGAGCTGGCTGAATCTAGGAGGGAATGGAGAAGAGAGGTGGGTGCCATGTTTTGGGGACTCCTTTGCCAATCACTCCAAGCCAATCCGATTATGCATTCTATATCCCTTGGAGAAGCATGGGTGGGGAAGAGAAATACCAGGATTTAGAGTGCTTCTAATATTTCCAAGAAGAGAGATGTCCTTATTTAATGGGCCGGCTCAGAAACACTGGAAAAGAGAAAATGGAATCCCTTACAAAGGGTAGTACCAGTTTCCTAGGATTTCTTGTGAGGTTTATGTGTAAATTACAATAGCAGTTCTTTTCATATTATTATTATTATTATTATTATTATTATTATTATTAAAGTAGGCTCCACACTCAGCATGGAGACCAACCCAGGGCTTGAAGTCAGGACACTGAAATTGAGACCTGAGCCCAGATCAAGAGTTGGATACTGGGGCACCTGGGCAGCTCAGTTGTTAGGCGTCTGCCTTTGGGTCGGGTCATGATCCCAGGGTCCTGGGATCAAGCCCCACATAGGGCTCCCTGCTCCGTGGAGGGGCCTGCTTCTCCCTCTCCCACTCACCCTGCTTGTGTTCTCTCTCTCTCTCTGTCAAAAAATAAATAAAATCTTTAAAAAAAAAAAAAAGAGTTGGATACTTAAATCAACTGAGCCATCCAGGAGCCTCTACTGACTTCTTAATTGACTTCCAGTATCACTTCTCTCTCCAAATCATTCTGATTGAGTTCCATGATACTCTGATGTTGGCTTCTAGTAGGCCAATTTCAGGTAATCCTGGACACTTCTTTCTTAGCAGTTAAATTTTATATGTGCCAAGAATCAGCTGTGTTGACTCCCAAACCTTTTTATTCTAATGGAATTAATGATTCATAAAGTGCTACATAAATACATCAAACATGATTTTGTAAAGAAAAAGGGTTTTACGTCTTTATCATTAAGTTAATGTTTTGGAAGAGTGGCAAAGGCAAGCCTCACCAAAGTGGTATGTGCCTTAAGTACCAGGGTAAAAGAATGGGGAAAACAAAAATCTAGAGGGGTTTTACCTTCAGATTGCAATTCATATTCCTCATATCTGAATGCAAGGCCTTAGCTCTTCATCAAAAAACTTAGAAAAGGTTAATCCATATGTTTGAAGTTAATTATTGAGATATATTTTTATTTTGAAAATTGGACAGCCACATGCAGAAGAATGAAACTGAACCATTTCCTTATGCCACACACAAAAATAGACTCAAAATGGATGAAAGGCCTAAATGTGAGAGAGGAATCCCTCAAAATCATAGAGGAGAACACAGGCAGCAACCTCTTTGACCTCAGCCACAGCAACTTCTTCCTAGAAACATCGCCAAAGGCAAGGGAAGCTAGGGCAAAAATGAACTATTGGGACTTCATCAAGATAAAAAGCTTTTGCACAGCACAGGAAACAGTTGACAAAACCAAAAGCCAACCAACAGAATGGGAGAAGATATTTGCAAATGACATATCTGATAAAGGGCTAGTATCCAAAATCTATAAAGAACTTATCAAACTCAACACCCAAAGAACAAATAATCCAATCAAGGAATGAGCAGAAGACATGAACAGACATTTTTCCAAAGAAGACATCCAAATGGCCAACAGACACATGAGAAAATGTTTCACATCACTCAGCATCAGGGAAATCCAAATCAAAACCTCAATGAGAACCACCTCACACCAGTCAGAATGGCTAAAATTAACAAGTCAGGAAATGACAGAAGTTGGCAAGGATGTGGAGAAAGGGGAACCCTCCTACACTATTGATGAGAATAAAAGCTGGTGCAACCACTCTGGAAAACAGTATGGAGGTTCCTCAAAAAGTTGAAAATAGAGCTACCATACGATCCAGCAATTGCACTACTGGGTATTTACCCCAAAGATACAAGTGTAGTGATCTGAAGGGGCACCTGCACCCAATGTTTATAGCAGCAATGTCCACAATAGCCAAACTGTGGAAAGAGCCCAGATATCCATTGACAGATGAATGGATAAAGATGTGGTATACACACACACACACACACACACACACACACACACACACACACACAATGGAATATTACACTGCCATCAAAAAATGAAATCTGGCCATTTGCAATGACATGGATGGAACTAGAGGGTATTATACTGAGTGAAATAATTCAATCAGAGAAAGACAATTATCATATGATCTCACTGATATATGGAATTTAAGAATCAAAACAGGATCATAGGGGAAGAGAGGAAAAAATGAAACAAGACAAAACCAGAAAGGGAGACAAACCGTAAGAGACTCTTATTCATAGGAAACAAACTGAGGGTTGCTGGATGGGAGAGGGGTAGAGGGATGGGGTAACTGGATGATGGACATTAAGGAGGGCAGGTGATGGAATTAGCACTGTGTATTATATAAGACTGATGAATCACAGACCTGTATCTCTGAAACCAATATTACATTATATGTTAATTAATTGCATTTAAATAAAAATATTTATTAAAAAAATAAAATAAAGTGCTACAAAAGGGGAAAAAAGATACATTTTTATTTTTATGCGTTGCCTAAGAAGGCTTCAACTGAATGGTATAAATCAATTCTCAAGTGAAATTATGAATATTACAAAAGGTTCAGGAAAGTGACTTGCTTGAATCATATTCAAAGACATTTGCAAACAAAGATCTGGATCAGATACGTTAACAACTGAAGAAGAGAAAAGTTAATATGATCATGACACCATAGGAGATTTAAAAGTGATTGATTTTAATCTCAAGGAATTCAGAGAAACCCTTAAGAAAATTGATGACTATGGAATGTTTTTGCAAAAATGACTCTTTTTTGATTATGCTGGAAAAATCCTGATTGTTTTAGATGAAATGGCTTCTACTTTATTTTTATAACAGTGCTTGGCATATATCAAAACCTGGACAATGAAATGTGTTCATATATGAACATATTACTAATAATAGTAATACTTGTATTTACCTTTGCCCCCTACCTAAATGTAGATATGAAGGAGCCAGTTTGCTCTCGTGATTTCTTTTTTATATGTATTGTTCCTATAAAACCAGCACTGGTTATGACTGCCTGCCCAGAATAAAAAATGTTCCCTTGTAAATCTATTTTTGCAGATGAATGATCACCCAACTATTTACCTAATTTTTCCCCAAGTGCACATGTGTCCAGCAATGAACAATATTAGGAGCTGATCTGATAGCTCATTCCTTAAACTAAGGTGAACCATAAATTCAACTAAATTCCATAAATATTTAATGGAAATCATTCATTCAGTTATTTGCTAGACTCTCCCGATTTTAAAAGAAAATGAAAGAAAGGGAAAAAGAGATGGAGGGAGGGAATGAAAGAAGGAAGGAAGGAATGAAAAAGGAAGGAAGGAAGGAAGGGAGGGAGGCAGGGAGGGAGGGAAGAAGGAAGGGAGGGAGGAAGGAGGAAGGAAGGAAGGGAGGCAGGGAGGGAGGGAGGAAGGGAGGGAGGAAAGAAAAGAAAGCCTCCACAAACTTATAATTAATCTAAGTACACTGATACACAAATAAACATCTCTAATTTAGGGTTTTATGGAAGAGGCAGAATAAAATGTAAACAGGGAAAATTGCCTGTGATTCTGAGTCTACCTGGGTGTTCAGGAAGAGGGGTAATTCAGAAATGGGCTGTGATTCTTTCAAGAGGAAGTTTTGGTTGTTTATATTGGGCCTTTAAGTATAAGTAGAATTTTCACAGATTAAAGTGAATGAGGAAGAACATTACATTTCAAGCAGAACTGGTAAAGGACAGGGCATACATGGAGATATATGGTTTGATGTGGCTGAAAGGAAAGTTCTATGTGCCTGAGGTGAGAGCAAAGAGTGTAGAAGTAATAGAAGATGAATCTAGCAAAGTAGAGTATAATATTCAGTATAGCATAAATCTTAGAATATCCTCAGTAAAATTTTCATTGAGGAATTTGGTTTATTACCCCAAGCCAGTGGTTTTCAAAGTGTATCCCGACACCAGCAGGATCAACATCACCTAGGAACTCAGCAATGCAAATTATTGGACCATACCCTAGACCTAATGAATCAAAAACTATGAGACTCACAGCAATCCATCTTTTGACAAGTTATTCAGGAGATTCTGATGTAACTTTGAGAACTATATCTATAGGCAAAGGATTATTCAGAAAAACATGGTCAGATTTGAGTTTTCAAATGATCACCCTTGCCAATGGTAAAGAATGAATTGAAGATTGCAAACCTGGAGACCCCTGGGGTTGTTGCTATAATCGGAGAGAAGTAAGATGGCTCTGAGCAGCAGGAGTGGAAGAAGGAGGGTGGGAGGGTGAGAAAGGATTGATGGTGTGGGGTAGTCAAATCCACCAAACTTCACCAATAAATGGAAGTGGAGGATGGAGGTGGTACAGAGGATAGGAAAGTCCAAGTTGAATTTTTTCCCCTAGTCTGAGGGATTCAGTTGGTGGTGGGTATCCTTCCAAGAGCTGCAGGTACAGAAAGGAAAGATCCTTCAATTAGGCAGTTATGGAGCTTCTGATCAGGCTCATTATGGAGCCTGATGGATCAGATATTGTCCTCTTCCTCGATGAGCTTTTGAGCTACCTGAAGAAGGACATATCTAAGAAGGAGACTGACATACATTGCAAAGGAGACCAATCCAAATTTAGGGACAACTCTCACTGGATTGAATATGATTGTGCTCACAGTTTTTCCCTTACTGTTTATCCAGCCCATCCTCTAAGTTAACATCTCCTCTCAGATTCTCAGAGGAGATGCAATGCCTGTTGGGATTGGTTGAAGGGACATCAGGCACTAAGATATTTCTTGGCTTCCATAAGATCAAGTGGCACCCTATATCTGTCAGCTTTTCATATATCATCTATCTATCTATCTATATCTAGATATTTTTATATTAACAATGGTTATCTTAGGGTGGTAGATTACTGATGATTTTATTTTGTTTTTATGCCTTTCTGTATTGATTAATTTGTTATATTGAACCATTACCAATATGAAAATAAAATATATTAATAACTTCTAAAAATATGCCGAAAAAAGGAATAATGGTATAAAAATACTAAAAGGGCCAGTTTGAAAAGCAGGAAGAGATGAGGAAGAATCATTTCTCATTACATAAATTATATGTAATATTATTTCATATAACTGCTGTTAATAATCTCAGGTAAGGGATGCCTGGGTGGCTCAGTCAGTTAAGCGTCTGCCTTCAACTCAGGTCATGATCCCAGGGTCCCACATCGGGCTCCTTGCTCAACGGGGAACCTGCATCTCCCTCTACCTCTCCCCCTGCTTGTGCTCTCTCTCTCTCTCTGACAAATAAATAAGTAAAATCTTTTTAAAAATAGTCTCAGATAAATAGTAATAATATTAAAAAAATTTCAGGGTGCCTGACCAGACACTTGGTTAAGTGTCTGACTCTTGATTTCAGCTCAGGTCATGATCTTAGTGTCATGAGGTCGAGCCCTGCATCAGGCTCCGTGCTCAGTGTGGAGTCTGCTTGAGAGTCTCTCTCCCTCTCCCTCTGTTCCTTCCCCCACTTGTGTGCATGTACACAAACGTGCTCTCTCTCTCTCTCTAAATAAACAAGTAAAATCTTTAAAAAATAATTTCTACCTCGATGGAAAACTATGCAATATCTAAAACACATTATTGCAAGTTACCTAATTCTGCTTCCATAGGAGGTATTTTACAACTCTGTACCTTATAGGTAGCTGATCGCAATGCAAAGTGATTCTTGTCCATACACATGTAAACTTTGTCAGTTATATCCTGTGGAAGTTCAAATGATTTTCCTCCCCCACTCCAGGAGGAGACTAATATTTCCTCCATTTGCACATCCATTTTAACATTCCTGATGGAGAAGCATGTCTGCAGTTTGGAATCTCCATTGAACTGGGTTTTAACACCTCACTAGTTCCCTAATTAACGAATTAAATGGAATCTTTAAAAGTGATTTATTTTTATATATGTATGAGACTCATGATTTTACACATTTTTTGAAAATCACCTTTTAACAATTGTCATAATGTTAGTTAATATTTACTAAGAAATTTCTGTGTGCCTTACTTTATTCTAAGGCACTTAATATGCCTTATTTCATTTCACCTTCGCCATCCATGTGAGGAGCTAATGTCAACTCCACTTTCCAGATGAGCACCCAAAGCTCACTAGAAGTGAGGTCATGTATCCAAAATGAAACACAGAGTATGTGGTGGCACATAATTCAAATTCCAGCTGAGTTCAGATATGTGTTTAGCCATACAGTGTCAGCCCACGTTTTCCAGATGAGAAAACTCAACCTCGGCATGGTTAAAATACCTCTTACTCTTCCACTTGTTCAATCAATATTTTGAACACCTCCTGTGAACCAGATGCCATGCTAGGTTTGGGAACACAGGAAAAAAAAGATAAGTAGACAAAATCCTTGATTTTTACAAAGTCTAGAATCTTGTGATAATTGACTGCAAGTCCAGTGCTGGTGAGCCAGACAACTTATTTCCTTTAAAAGCTTATTTTCCTCAAGCTTCTTCTTGCACACATTTCCAGTCAACAAGGAACATTCAATGGACTGGAGTTATAACTTCTAGTAAGAATACCCTGATATCATCTTGTATCCTCCTGTGGCTTGGTGAAGAATGTATTCAAATAAATCCAGAAAGGGAGATGACTAATGAGCTCTTTGTAAATCTCTAAGAAAAGCATCCTATCCAACCCCCCACTGAAAATGTCATGTCCTCTGGAATGCACTTTTCTGCCTTCCCTACCTACTGGATCCCTGCTTGAACTTGACCCTGATCTTTAAAACTGTTCAGGCTTCAGAGTCTTTCTGAAGTCTTCTCTTACTTCATCTCCAGTCCCCACCAACTTTATAAAGTAGCTTCTCTTTCCACTCTAGCATCCCCTGCCTCTTGAATATTTCTAACTGTACATTCCCCACAGAGGAACGCCATGAATTATTCATTTTTGTATCCCCAGCACCTGGTATGTTAAGGGCCCGGAGTGGCTTGTGGCACGAGGTGCTGGTAAACAATTCTTCCCATACGATTTATGTAGAACAACTTTCACTTCTCCCAATCCACAGTATTGTCTCTTGTCTCTAGATCTTTGTACTTACTGATCCCTCTGTGCAAACCCATCTCCATTTATCTCCTACATTCCTAAGAATTTCCAAGACACGAGTTCTTCCTGAAGCTTTCCCTAACCTTGAATTAAGTGCCTCTTCTGTGTGCTCTCCTGTGACCTCAAATTTCCCCCATTATATTACTTTTCACCCTGGAGTATAACTATCTGTATATCTGAATATATGTATATTTATTTGTCAAATCTTTATGGGCAGGAACTCTATCTGTTTATTTCACTGCCTTATCTTCAGATCCTAACCAGTAATAAGTACATATAAGTATATGCTTATTTACACTTATGTAATATATGTCAAATGAGGAGAAGCCCAAATTATTCATGTTTGCTGCTACCCAAAAAGGAATTATCCTTAGGGAACAGCATGATGGAGTAGAAAGATCAATTTTGGAGTTTGAAACATGGAATCTATTCCTGACTCAGTCATTTATTGGCTGTGTGACCTTAGGCAAATTGCACCAATGTGTTATACCTTAATTCCTTTATAAGTAAAATGAGAATAAAAATCTCTGCTTCAAACTATTGTTGTGAAGACTAAATGAGATAATGTATGTTGAGGATCTGATGCTAAGTAAGCTGTTAATAAATATCCATTTCCTTCCCCTTCTATTTGTGGCCAGTGCAAAATTATAAAGACAGCATTTGGGCACATAACAGGATATCCTACATGAGTAGGAATGGCTTCCCAGGGTAATAGATGGTGTTGCCAACAATAGTGAGGAGAATGAGAGGAAGCTGTCACATAAACGAACCTTCTCAAGGTTTCACCCTCAAGGGTTCAATGTAAGGTTCAAAGGATGACTTTGAACATTAAACAGCATCATGAAAAACCCAACAATGTTCCCAGCTGTGGCACTTAATCAACACACGTTCCTAAAAGCAAGGTGGCTCCCTGAAAGGCAAGGAGTCCTGGGGTCAGCACTGAGTGAAAGGTTACTTCTGATGCATGGAATGCAAATCATGTGCCAGTGACAACATTAGGTCCTCCTTCTTCTGACTCTACCCCTTGCCTGGGATAGGGACTGTGAAGAGGGTGTAAGCTTTCTCCATAGTATTGTGAGCTGTGTTCTGTTTCCCCCCATGGGCATTTTAAGGCCTCCAGGTTTCTATCAGGTCACTCCTGCCATAGAACCTGTGAAAAATGTCTGCATGTTGTTAACTACAAGGTGAGTAGCAAACAAAACTTCCCCCAGACAATTTTTATAATTAGCACCAAAATGAGGGATGCAATGAATGCAATGCTTTTGGGGGGCTGCTGAAAGCCCACCTTATATTTCCAAACAGTGGTCTGACATTTCAGCTCTCTTGCTTCAGGAAAAGTCCTACTTTTATGCCTTGTGGGTGACTGGACTCATTGGCAGATGGTCAACCAGGTGAAACACTGAATTCATGCTAACAAAGCCCTACCCTCATTTTCTGGTGATAAAAAAACTGGACATTTAAACATCTTGCTTGTAAGAAATAAGCCAGTTCCTGAAGGTATGTGGTCCTGCTCCCTAAACTCCTAGCCTGGCTCTGGCTATTATCACAACTTTAGAATATGCTGCCCCAGTGCTGCCACAAACACAGACAGCGAAGTGGGGAATTCAGCAGAGAAGAGAAGCAGCACAGTACCAGGGAAAGAATGTTCGATTGGGAAGGTGGAGACTTGGATGCTTTTTGTGCCTGACTGCTCTGCTATCTTGGTGGTGAGCTTGGTAAAGGGAATAATGTACATTCAGGGTTTCCTTCCCTCTGGGTCCTATGCTATCTCCTTAAATATATATTTTGTATTTTGATCTCTCTTGCCAATGTTAATTATAATACCCATTCTATACATGAGAAAATGAGCTTAGAGTGGTGGACTAATGTGTCTAAAATCACAACTTGGTGGATCAGACTTTGAACACAGTTTCATGTTCCTTCTACCATATCATGCTGCCTTGCAAATATCCTGCAATATTTACTTGTTTTTAAACATCATCCTTTAAACAAATGGTCACCTTACAATCAACCTCACAAAACCTATTCCAGTCCAGTGGGCATGAACTTAATACTGGTAAGGCAGACATAGCACATTTTTATCATTGGATGGCTTCACATGCATTTCTCACTGGACTTTAGACAAATCACTTGCCTGGTCTGTACTTTTTCTGCTTCTGGGAAAGATGAAATTTAAACTAAGTGATTCATCTCAACCCTCATATTCTAAAATGGAAAGTAGCCAGTCCAGTGACATGTTTCATATATTCATACATACTAGGTTTAGTGTTGACATCATTCACTGTTAAGGGGGCTGGAGTCCTCCTGACTGTGGCCTCTGGTTACATTTATCCCATTTTCATTGTCCTTTTTTCATTCTCCTTCTACAAACAGGAAGTAAATTCTCATATGATATCTCCCATAACTTTATCCATATCTTGCTTTTGGCACTTGCCACCCTCTGTTTCCTATGGTGGTTAATGGTGGGCATATCTTATCTTTCCTACAACCTTGTAAGCTCTATGAATTTCCTCCACTTCCTCACAAGGGCGGTATTCCCCAGGACACCAACACCGGTGTCATCCCCGCAGTACACTATTGATATTCTCTGTCTATTTGTGTTGAAATAGAAATCCGAAGTATCATAAAATCTTAATCTAATTAAAACTTGGGTTCCATAAGCAATATTTTGAACAGGAAAAGAAATAACCTGAGACGTTAGATAGTGCAAAGTTTCAATAACAACACCTCTATGATGTTTTACAGTAGGGCTCTCCTTGTCTGGGCTGAAGGATTCCATCTTATTTTATAATCTGTCATGGTCTGATGCTTTTGTAAAGTATAAAAAATGAATTACTAGAAAAATTAAATTTAAAAGATATCAAAATACAAATTCAAAATCTGTATTATTAGACTCAACAGAAACAAAACTACTCTGTCAAACTGCTATAAAGATTCTAAACACGTATTCTCAATTTCTGCGCTTATCTCATGGACTGGCAACAAATAGCTATTTAGAGTTACCACCCTTGGACCACACTTGGAAGAACACTATCTGCTTTACCATTTACACAGAAATTCAAGAAGCCTAATAGGGGCTATGTTGTATCACCTGGGTGAAAATTTCAGGCATTAGATGAAGAAGAAAACTACTAGGGGCCAAATGTATGTCTTCAGCCTCTCTCTGGTTTTTGAAAAGGAAGACCAAGAAAAGTCAAGGGACTTTGTCTTTATGCTTTGTTCTCCAGCTGAAGAAAATAGGATCAAAATCACTTCCCATTAAACCCAAATCTTGGTGGGGCAAATGCAACAGTCAATGTTGGTTCCATATTCTTAATAAGGAAAAGAAATTTAATATCTATTTATGAAGTTTTAATAAATTTAATACTACCAGCTCATTTGTAAACCTTCCACTGTTACTAATTTGTTTGTATTTTGTTTTTATCCTTCAAGGCACTTTCACAAAAACATTTATTTAATCCTCCCCAAAACCCAGTGAGGTAGGTACTAACATTGTTCTTATTTTGCAGGTGAGAAAACTGGCTCAGAAATGTAAAATGACTTACCTGGTCATTCAGTTACTAATCTGTTCAACTTGAATTCATGCCAGGCCTGACTCTGAAGCCCATTCTGTGTCCACCAGATCCACTGTTTCTCTAATTAATCTTCTCTTATAATACTTAGGGAATCTAAGTATACAAGGAACTATAGGGATTTTTTTTTTTTCAACAAGCCAGAAGAAAATATCTTTCTGCGAAGCCCTGGGATAAGAATCATAAGCACTGTATTTATCTTATAACTTTTACCACCACCACCATAGAGTATAATCAGATATATTAGTGTCATAGGTAGATTCTTAGTAAGTAAGCTGCAGGTATAAAAATCAATGCACAGAAATCAGTTGCATTTCTATACACCAACAACAAGACAGAAGAAAGAGAAATTTAGGAGTTGATCCCATTTACAATTGCACCCAAAACCATAAGATACCTAGGAATAAATCTAACCAAAGAGGCAAAGGATCTGTACTCAGAAAACTATAGAATACTCATGAAAGAAATTGAGGAAGACACAAAGAAATGGAAAAACGTTCCATGCTCATGGATTGGAAGAACAAATATTGTGAAGATGTCAATGCTACCTAGAGCAATCTACACATCCAATGCAATCCTCATCAAAATACCATCCACTTTTTTCAAAGAAATGGAACAAATAATCCTAAAATTTGTTTGGAACCAGAAAAGACCCCGAATAGCTGGAGGAATGTTGAAAAAGCAAAGCAAAGCTGGTGGCATCACAATTTCGGACTTCCAGCTCTATTACAAAGCTGTCGTCATCAAGACAGTATGGTACTGACACAAAAACAGACACAAAGATCAATGGAACAAAATCGAGAGCCCAGAAATGGACCCTCAACTCTATGGTCAACTAATCTTCAACAAAGCGGGAAAGAATGTCCAATAGAAAAATGACAGTCTCTTCAACAAATGGTGTTGGGAAAATTGGACAGCCACAGGCAGAAGAATGAAACTGGACCATTTCCTTACAGCACACACAAAAATAGAGTCAAAATGGATGAAAGACCTCAATGCGAGACAGGAATCCATCAAAATCCTTGAGGAGAACACAGGAAGCAACCTCTTTGACCTCAGCTGTAGCAACTTCTTCCTAGAAACATCGTCAAAGGCAAGGGAAGCAAGGGCAAAAACAACTATTGGGACTTCATCAAGATAAAAAGCTTTTGCACTGCAGTCAACAAAACCAAAAGACAACCAACAGAATGGGAGAAGATATTTGCAAATGACATATCAGATAAAGGGCTAGCATCCAAAATCTATAAAGAACTTATCAAACTCAACACCCAAAGAACAAATGATCCAATCAAGAAATGGGCAGAAGACACGAACAGACATTTTTCCAAAGAAGACATCCAAATGGCCAACAGACACATGAAAAAGTGCTCAACATCACGCGGCATCAGGGAAATCCAAATCAAAACCTCAATGAGATACCACCTCACACCAGTCAGAATGGGTACAATTAACAAGTCAGGAAATGACAGATGTTGGTGAGGATGCGGAGAAAGGGGAACCCTCCTATACTGTTGGTGAGAATGCAAGCTGGTGCAACCACTCTGGAAAACAGTATGGAGGTTCCTCAAAAAGTTGAAAATATGACCCATCAATTGCACTACTGGGTATTTACCCCAAAGATACAAATGCAGGGATCCGAAAGGGCACCTGCACCCCAACGTTGATAGCAGCAATGTCCACAATAGCCAAACTATGAAAAGAGCCTAGATGTCCATCGACAGATGAATGGCTAAAGAAGATGTGGTATATATATAATGGAATATTATGTTGCCATCAAAAATGAAATCTTGTCATTTGCAATGACATGGATGGAACTAGAGGGTATTAGGCAAAGCAAAATAAGTCAATCAGAGAAAGACAGGTATCCTGTGATCTCACTGATATGAGGAATTTGAGAAACAAGACAGAGGATCATAGGGGAAGGGAGGGAAAAATGAAACAAGACAAAACCAGAGAGGGAGACAAACCATAAGAGACTTATTCAGGGGCGCCTGGGTGGCTCAGTTGGTTAAGCGACTGCCTTCGGCTCAGGTCATGATCCTGGAGTCCCAGGATCGAGTCCCGCATCGGGCTCCCTGCTCAGCAGGGAGTCTGCTTCTCCCTCTGACCCTCCCCCCCTCATGTGCTCTCTCTCTCTCTCAAATAAATAAATAAAATCTTTAAAAAATTAAAAAAAAAAAGACTCTTATTCATAGGAAACAAATTGAGGGTTGCTAGAGTGGAGGGGGGTGGGAGGGATGGGTGGCTGAGTGGTGGACATTGGGGAGGGTAGGTACTATGGTGAGTGCTGTGAATTGTGTAAGACTGACGAATCACAGACCTGTACCCCAGAAACAAATAATACATTATATGTTAATAAAAAGATTTAAAAAATGAAAAGGTCATATCAAAAAAAAAGTAAGCTGCAAGTTCTACCCTTGCAATCTCTCATTTATAGACTCTAATTATCATTAATGAATAGTTAGGAGTATTCAGTGTGATGGTCTAAAACAACTGAAAAACAGACCCATTCATTATAATGATTCACTTAGTGCATACTAAGGAAATATCTAGTATTTTAACTTCCCTAAAGTTGACCACATTGTCCTAATTTACCGTGGAAAGCATCCCTCGAGAGAGGAGAGATGGTTTCATGAGCTCCTTGTGTGTTGCAACTGATTTTTCTCTCCTTCCCACTGAATGTTTTCAAAGAATGGGGTAAAAGTCTTTGACATAGACTTATGGTAAGAATATCTTTTTAGAGTCTCCCATGAAATGGTGATAACAGCAAGGATGCTGCCCATGATACTCCAAAGAAACAACCTGCTACACACACACTGATTCAAGACGGGATTTATGACTATTACTTCAGACTCTCAACCCAGACTTCCAGTTCCAGTGTCACCCTTAGCAGATACTTTTCCAACAGAAAGGCTCAAATGGGCTCTGTTTATAGGTGAGGAAACTGAAGCCTCCGGGGGTAAACTGACTTGTTTACATAAATAACTAGTTACATAAATAAAAAAAAGTTACATAAATACTTAGTACCAAACATGAACTGCAACTATATCTGAATCTACTTGGTACAAAGAACACAAATTTCACTTACATAAACCAACCGCATGTCTCTACTTCCTATTTCTATTGGCAACAACCACATCTACTTATTCATTTCTCTATCCCCAGCACCAGGCACAGTGCCTAGTACTTAATAGATGCTCAACAAATGTGTTACATTGAATTAAATTAGCAAAAATACCAAGGTGACATCTTTTGAAACTCATTGTGATTATGCACATTTGTAGGCCTTGTCTGAGTGCTGATAAGATGGGGTAGAAGCATGTGTAATTCCTCTCGCCTTTTATAATCTTTGCCATGAAGGAAATATAATAGCACTCAAGATTCCTATTACCACTGTCAGAGGAATGAATGACTCAAAGACCTATAAACTTAATATACAATTAATATCATGCCTCGCTTTTGTCATGGATTTATTGTTCCACATTTTGACTGTCAAGACAGGTATCTCAACTTTGACCTTCTGAGCTAATGAGACTACAAAAGAGAAGATGCACAGAATAAAGAAAATCAAAATTATGGTAAATTTAAAAGTCAAAATGCAATGGTCTATTACTATTCTGTCATTCAAAGAACCCGGAAGCGTTCTTTCTTTCTTGCCTCAAAATTGAAATGTAGGCAAGGCTAAGGTACTGCATATATCACATGGAATTCCCAATAGCAGAGATTTTAAATCAAGGTGGTATTTAACAAAAGCAGCCACTAGGGCTTGTCCCAATCTCATTGACTCCCCATAAAATAGGACAGGTTCACATGAAGGTACATTACCTTTCTGACTATCCAAGGGGCTGTTTATGATTCCTGCATATACATTTCTCTTTCTATTTCTTGGTTGAAGGGGATAAATCAACAAGTATAGACACACACACACACACACACACACACACTGAAAAAGTATTCAGAGGAAATACTTATAGAGAGTGAAAGCTTTCAGCCAAAGCTCACAGTGAAGAGGCATTTGATTTCTATCAGCTACTAGATCAGATCATGCCTTTTTTCCCCTGCTTTTAGAAATATCACAGAACCATATGGTGGGCCAATAACAGGATGGAAGAATTCATGTTATCTGAGCCTTGTAGAGGGTTTCGGGTAATTCCATACATTTACAAGAGAGAATTTCCATATTTGTCCATGCATCCATGCTTCTATCTATCCATCCACACATCCACCCATCTATCCATCCACCCAGTACTTGACCCTCCACCTAGATGCCAGTCATGGTGCCTGACACAAGTAATCGAGTGATAAACAAAGTAGACATGATCTTTTGCCTCCAGGAAAGACTGCCATATACACAGACATAATTAAATCAGATTATGGGTTTGACAAACAGAGACTACTGTAGTAGCATATAAGATGTTAAGTTTCCCTGGAGGAGATGGTTTTTGATCTGAGTACTATGGATCAGGAGGTGATAAGCAAAGACAAACAAAACAAAAAACACAAAAAGTAGTAATATGTTTGGAATTCCAGGATTAGTATGTGTTATATGTCAAAGCAAAGAGTCTTGAGAAAATTTATTTGGGGATTTGCAAAGAGTTCAGTCTGGTGAAAGGGAAGGAGGTGGTGAATAATGTGGAGAGCATTCGACTTGTACTCTGCCACTGAAATAACTGTGTGAACTTTAGGAAATTTCCTTCCTTACCTGGGCCCCAGCATCTTCATCTGTCATCCATGGAGCCTTGTTTAGATGAACCCTCACTTCCTTTCCAACTCCTGTAGTCTCATGAATTCTCTTCGGAACAATGGAAGAACTGCTTAAAATATAGTTAGCCTCTAAACAAACCAGAAAGCCTACAAGCCAGTAACTCAAGTGATGCTCTTAACACAATTGTTCAATAATCAGATTCATTAGTTCCACTTGCTTCATTTATAGAGTGAGCTTTCCTTTGGAAGAACTCTCTTACAATGTTTCTTGTTGTTCCAGAACTGTCTTGAGCCACAGTTGTGATAGAGGGCTGGTGGAGGGTGAAGGGGAAGGTGGGAAATAGGAGTCCAATGGGAAGGAACTCCTAAATTTTCTTCAGAGAGGGAAAGACCCAGAATCAATGGTTCAGTGAGGTGGTCTTGGAGAAATGATTCTGCTTTGAATGTCCCTTTTCTCCCTTTGGAGGGTCCTCATCCCCACTCTAAAATGACAGAGATATCTCTCATTATGGCAACCTCTTGAAGACTTGTCTTGTTAGCAATTGAGTTAGGAACCTCAGTTTCCTCATCCATAGAATGGGGATAGCAAAACTGGCGTCAGAGAATTGTTGCAAGGATTGAAGGAGGTAGTTCAGGTAAAGAACTTACATAATGACTTGTGTTTCTAAGCGCCTTCCATGATTAATTCATTTCATCTTCACAACAGCCCTGCGAGGTATTGCAATTATTGTCCTCATGCTTTAGGAAGAAACAAGGAGGCTTGGAGGTTAAATAACTTGGTCAACATCACATGGGTCCTATAGAGTGGTGCCAGGATTCATTCCAAATTGCCCACCTCCAGAGCCCATGCCCATAATTGTCATGCTAAATCTCCTAGTAAATGTTGTGATTCTCTTCCCCTATTATCGGAAGACAATTTGCGTTTTGTCCTAATGGCAGAGATGTCATACCTTACCTGTGATAACAGGATTTTGTCTCCACCACAATGACCCCTAGACCACCATCACCAAAAATGAAAGGTTTTGGCTGGGATTTGAGGCCAGCTCCTCCTCGTGGGGTCTGGTCATAACTATTGGCTGCTACATGACTAAGCATGATGCCTACCCACGGAATCAATGTAGCACCCACTGAGATCACTTCAATACTTCAGGTTTCTCCCTCCAGAAAGGCTTTGTGTTAATCGTGTTTGCTTTCCTCTTTGCATCACAATGGTAGTTTCTATTTTGGATTTTTATTGTTTATTGCAGCTTGGAGAAATTCCTATTCCAGTTCAAATCTGGCCTTGGCCATGTTTCAAAGGCTCTGAAACCTTTAGTCAATCTGGCTTCATTCACCCCCTGGCACTGGCATGTGTCCTTCCCAGAGAGGAAAACAGGCTCTCTACCCACCCCTTAAAAACAAGTAGGTGAGAAGGGAAAAAAGGTCTCCTTGGATTATACCAGGAGCAAAGTTGGCTAGGAATAAAACAAAATTAAAGTTTAATTCCTGTCTGGTAAAATTAGTTCAAATAATTATCTTCAGATTTCTTTTTATCTCCAAAATTAGAAGTGTTAATCATAGATGTCATTTTGTAAAAACAGTTTTGAGTTTACAATTAAAACAATGATACCTTTTGCTTCCATAGTGCCTTTCACTGAGGATACTCAATGTCCTCTCTATACTGTATAAGTAGTAGCAGGCACTCTGCCTGCCTATGAGGGGCCCAGAGAAAGTCCTCCTACTCTAATATCTGTCCTAATAATGGTATTTTTAGGATTGCACAGGTTTTTTTTTTTTTTTTTTTTTTAAGATCTCATTTCATCCCCATCCTAACTTTATGGCAACATTATTCTCATTATTCCCATTGTGCAGATACATTAAACTGAGGTTCAGAAAATCAAAGGATGTTCCTCAAAACCCCAGAGGTAGTTATGCCCCTTTGGGACTCAAATTCTCAAGTTCTTTCTGCTATCCCAAGCTGTTGCTTTCTTAGCACTCCTATGTGCAGGTTCTAATTAAAATAAAATGTTAAATAATATTTATTGGCATTTACTGTGTGCCAGGCACTCTGCTAAAAGCTTTAGTTGAAGATAACAGGAGAGGAAGAAAAGGGGAGTATGTCAGAGGGGGAGACGAACCATGAGAGATGATGGACTCTGAAAAACAAACTGAGGGTTCTAGAGGGGAGGGGGGTAGGGGGATGGGTTAGCCTGGTGATGGGCATTGAGGAGGGCACGTTCTGCATGGAGCACTGGGTGTTATGAACAAACAATGAATCATGGAACACTGCACCAAAAACTAATGATGTAATATATGGTGATTAACATAACAATAAAAAAATTAAAAAAAAAAGCTTTAGTTGATTTTAAATCACTAAATCTTCACAATAATTGTTTGAAATGTTTACTATAATAATTGTTACTTTATAGATGAAGAAACTCAAGGTTTTGCACCATTAGTAATTTCTCAAAATCTCACAGGCAAATGTGGCCAATATTTCAGCATTTTCCAGAATTTTTTGTATTCCAGGCACTCTTACAGGCAGTGGGATATAGCAATGAACAAAGCCGACCAAACACTTTTTGCCTTCATGGAGCTTGTGATCTACTGAATGGAAAAGTCCGCAATAGCCAAACTGTGGAAGGAGCCGAGATGCCCTTCAACAGATGAATGGATAAAGAAGATGTGGTCCATATATACACTGGAATATTACTCAGCCATCAGAAAGGATGAATACCCCACTTTTACATCCACATAGATGGGACTGGAGGAGATGATGCTAAGTGAAACAAGTCAAGCAGAGAAAGTCAATTATCGTACGATTTCACTTATCTGTGGAACATAAGGAATAGCAGGGAGGACATTAGGAGAAGGAAGGGAAAAATGAGGGGGGGAATTGGAGGGAGAGACGAACCATGAGAGACTATGGACCCCAAGAAACAACCCAGGGTTTTAGAGGGGAGGGGGGTGGGGAGATGGGCTAGCCCGGTGATGGGTATTAAGGAGGGCACGTACTGCATGGAGCACTGGGTGTTATACGAGAACAAAGAATCATGGATCACCACATCAAAAACTAATGATGTATTGTATGGTGACTAACATAACCTAATAAAATTAAATTAAATTAAAAAAAGAAGTATAGTACTTAGAATGTTGTTGTGGTTTTAAAGATCATGGAGAAGGACAAGGAATCAGGTGTCACAAGCTACATCTGAACTCTCTAATTATTGTGCGTGCTACCTTCTTCTTTCTGGAAGGTCAAGGCACTTACAAGATGCAGACCATTTTATTCCTCTAATATAAGGGGGAGTCATGTTCAAGATGGAGTGGATGGCATGTTAGTAAACCTTTTCTGGGTGAAGTCCAAACCTCTGGACCAGAGTGAAGTCGCAGGAGATCAGACTGGAAAGACGAGTTGGGGCCAGATTATACATGGACTGAAAATTCAGGTAAAAGGTTTTGAACTTGGCAGATAAGAAGGTTTAAAAAAAATGGAAACGATTAATTTGGAACTATTTTTCAGAATGACATGGAGGAGGCAAAGTCCTCAGGTGAAAGGTTTGCAGTGGTTCCTGTCTAAAGTAACATGGTCTTTAAAAGGTTGGTGGAGGGCGCCTGGGTAGCTCAGATGGTTAAGTGTCTGCCTTCGGCTCAGGTCATGATCCCAGGGTCCTGGGATTGAGTCCTGCATCGGGCTCCCAGCTCCTTGGGAGCCTGCTTCTCCCTCTGCCTCTCTCTCTCTCTTTCTCTCTCTCTCTGTCTCTCATGAATAAATAAATAAAATCTTAAAAATAAAAAGGTTGGTGGAATGGAGAAAAAAGGCCACTATGAGGAAAGTGTTGAAAGTACTTTGGCAATTGATTATTTGTGGGAAAAGAGAGTGAGGGTGAACACAGGTAAAAAAGTGTAGATTTACTGTGAAGTTAATAAAATGCAAACTCAGAGCCCCTGACCTGTACAGACCCCTTCCAAGGACCTGGCAGGGACTCTACCAGGGTTAACAAGTATTGCCAATTCCAAGGACATTTATGATAAATCACTTCAAAAGAAAATATAAATGCTGTGAAAAAACTATGATAGAAGTTTTTCAAATTCAACAAAAAGTTCTGCAAGTTTATATAACATGATCGATGAGTTGAGAAGCTGAAAAGAGTCCAATAAGATATCAATAACAAAACCCAACTGCTATCAGCAGTGATAGAAATAAGATGAAGTTTTTATTTTTCTCTTTATAAGGCCAAAAAATGTAAGAAAAAAACACTACAGAGTTGTGACAGGCAGTTAACAAATAAAACTATGTGTTATTTTAATGAATTGTGGGATTATAGCATTTATCAGGATTTTTAATTTGTAACTTGTTTTAATTGCCTTCCTCATTCTAAATAATTACATTTGAATCCAGTTTGTATTCATAATGCTGTATTAAAGAAATGTTTAAAGCTTCAGTTCCCATAAAACTTGGATCTACTGATGCAGATGAATCACAACTCAATAATCTAAGTAACAAGAAAGATGGGATGCTGAGGAGGCAGTCAGTCAGTAGGCAGCTGGTGTTAGCCCCTAAGGTCAGGAGAGACTGGAAAAGAGATAATGAGAGTATGTGTGTGGAGGTCAACCATGTGGTGTGTATAGTTGAAAAAATGGAAGTAGCTACAGTCTTAAAGATGAAGCCTTAAAGAAAGAAGGAGAAATTGGCAGGGATAAGAGCCTTCGCAAGATTATATCTTGCATCAAAAATACAGCCAGACCAAATACCTTCAAGAAACTCTTGGGAAATGTCTAAGCTAGATGTGAATGAGATCTAGAAAAGTCAGTCAAATATTTAAATTTGTGCCCACATAAGCAAAATAAAGAATTTTAGGAACATCTGGATGACTTCTCAGTCTCTCTTTTTGACCCCAAGCACTAGTATGTACCTCTGCCTGTTCTAATTTGGGTCAAAAATCATTCAGAAGATGATCCCACAGCTCCGTATAGTGGAAAGATCATAGAATTTGGAGCTACAGAGAAGAGATCCCTGTTTTTACAAATCCTGCTGGCAAGTGGCAAAGACAAAGCACTGTGTTCAGCAAACCCATTTCCTTTTTACCCTGGGCGCACCAAAAGACTCCATTTCTGTTTCCCCTGCAGTGGGATGAGGCCATTTGAGTGAGTTCTTGCCAATGGAATGTGGGTAAAAGTGATACAGGCCAGCCACTTCCAGCCTGGTTCCACTCAGAATTTCCCAGGAGACTCTCAAGGCTTCCTCTCTCTTTTTTTCTACAAACCTAATGCAGAGGATCTTCTGCAGGATGCTGAGCTTATAAGATGCTGGAGCCATTAGATAGAAGGAACCTGGGTCCCTGAATCTCTACTTGGAAGGCCACCTGCTAAATATCCAATTAGAATATGGTGTGAGAAAAAGACCCCTTATTGTGTAGAAATACCGAGCTTCTGTGGTTGTTTGTCTGAAGTTATCCCACCTTCCTTCTAGAGCAAGTTGCTTAACTTTTTGGAGTCTCAAGTTTTCTCATCTGAATATTCCATTGGGTTCTCATAATGATCAAAATATATGACATATCAGGCTGCCTGGGTGGCTCAGTTAGTTAAGTAGCTGGCTCTGGATTTCAGCTCAGGTCATGATCTCAAGGTCCTGGGACTGAGCTCCATGTCCAACTCCACGCTCAGTGGGAAGTCTGCTTGAGATTCTCTCTGCCCCTCCCTCCACTCATGCTCTCTCTCTCTCAAATAAATAAAATAATCTTAAAAATTAATATATAACATATCTACATATGCATATATACTGTTCTTTTATCCCATGTTCGCATTTGGATTTGGTCAAGGATGGCCCACTGAACACCCCCAGAGGGCACTATTGCATTCTATTCAATGGATCTATGTATAGAGTACAACATGAACCAGGCCTGCTGAAGTTGCGTAGCTCAGCTGAGCTACATGAGGTTTCAGAAGGAAAAGCACATTTCCTTCCCAAGTGTCCATTACAAAAGAATTTGGTCTTATCTTTAATAAAAAGAGAGAAGTGACAATGACTTTATAGGTAGGATAATTTATAGTTTTTCTATTATGGCTTAATAACTTCCTCATGCCATAAAAAGGAGATTTAATTTTTTCTTTAAATTGTTTGTGTATTTTTTCTTCTCTGATAAAAGAAGACAGCCTTTAAGTATCTCAGCTGATCTAAAGTAGGCAAAAGAAAACCTCCTGATCAATATTCGGCTTTGGCACTTATGTACATTTTATGTTGATTGGGACTTAAGCTCCTACGAGCAACTCTTGCTGCCAAAATCACATTTTCTCTTCAGATGCCTAAGGTTGGAATTGCGTGTGTACCAACTGGAACTGATTGCTTGAAACTTGAACAGTTCAGAGTTTAATTTCTCTAATTTGGGTAAATACTACCTACCACCAAGCTGTCTGTGTTTTCAAGTGTTCAAAGTTACATAGGAGCCAATATTTTAAGCAATGCACAAGGGAGGCATTGCCGCAGTGCCGTGAGAGTCTGAAAGTCGGTTTTCCTTTGGTGAGCCCATAGAGAGTATGCAACCCCCAGGAACAAGCTGGTAGAAGCAAGTCAAAAGGCATGTGCTGTTGGGGGATGGTGCCCGCACCCATTTGCCTTCCGTTTGTATGAACATCTGAGCAGGAAAAGAAAAATGACAACATTACGAGACTCTGGCATCTGGAAATTGTGAGGCGTGCAGTTTTTACACTAATTTAACACATATTCTCACATTACAGTCATGTTTAACAGTTATCCATGTGTCATTCAAAGAGATGCATTGTATGAAAAGAATTTTGGCAATACAGAACCTCCTAGCTGGAGCAGGAGCTAATAATAAATGAAACACTTGTGCACAGAGGAGCTACTTAGCATTTATCCATAGCTAGCATCACAGAATGGTAGAATGGGAAGAGGACCAGAAATCAGCTGGCTCCAATCCTTTTATTTAAAAAATGAAAAAACTGAGACTCCAAGAGGGGAAGTGACCAGGCAAGGAAGGGTCAAAGGGAAGTGAGGAGAAGTGAAATGCTGGCCGCAGTCCAACATGCATCCTATAATACCACCCTGCTTTTCACAATTGCAAATTCTCCTTTCATTGCCGAACTTCCCTTTCTTTGTACCTCAGCCAGACAGAGAACAAAATCAGGGGGTGATCTCAGGTCATCAGACCCACTCATATGTATTTGATGGGGTGATTGCTCAGCAGAAGGTGGCTTTTACCTTCCAACAACCACCACTGGTAAATCTGTAGCATAGGATCTTCGTTTTATATGTTTTAAGACAGTTTTTAGGATCCATATGCTATGAATCTTTTTTTTTTTCTAAATGTTTGTTTAATGGGTGAAGGTGTGTTGTATTAGAAGGTGTGTTGTATTAATAGGAGGTGTGTTGTATTAGAAGCCAAGAGACCTGGTTCTGAGAATCAGCTACCAACTAACCAGGTATCTGTGGGCAAGTTCCAACCTCTGTGGGCCATTTTTATCACCTGTAAAATGAGGAAGAGTAGAGTTAAGGCCCTGTGGGATTTTTTAAAAAGATTTTATTTATTTATTTGATAGAGACACAGTGAGAGAAGGAACACAAGCAGGGGGAGTGGGAGAGGGAGAAGCAGGCATCCCGCTGAGCAGGGAGCCTGATGCGGGGCTCGATCCCAGCCTGGGATCATGACCTGAACCAAAGGCAGATGCTTAACAACCGAGCCACCCAGGTGCCCCAGGCCCTGTGAGATTTAAAACTTCATAATTAAGAAGATTTCATCTTATGTCAATTTCACAACACACACTTTTTTAAAGTCAACAAAAAAGCACTAAGCAAGGTACCATGGCAATATGCTAGGAGCAATAGGGAAGAGGGGGAAAAAAGAAAGACCATGTTGTTGGAGTAAGTCATGGTCCAGGGGGACAATACCACAAAGACTTGTAAAGAGGCCAATGGGATACTACAAAGTGAAACATGGTTATGTGCCAAGAGAACACCTTTAGAGCAATCTTCCTTGTGTACGGACATTCCAAGAACCAAGCTAGATGGACTCCAATAATAATTTTAAAATAGAAATTAATTTCACCAAGTATTTATTACCTGTTAGACATTAGTTTCAGCATAATGCATGTATAACTTCAGTTAATCCTTATAATCGTATGAAATACACATTATTATCTTTATCATCCAGGCAAGGAAACAATGGCAGAAAAAGAATAAATAACTAGCCCAAGGTAACATAGCTGGTTGAGCCAAAATTCAAATCCAGAGATTCCAATTTTGGAGTCAAAGCTCTTAATCACTCTGTAAAGTTCTTATGACAAATAAGGGACAAGGATGCACAATGAAGAGGCCTGGAAGCCACCTAGACCGAAACAGTACCATAGGTGACAGTAATAGCATCGTGCATTGAACATCTATTTTGTACCATGCCCTGTGTGAAATGTTTTATCTGCATCACCTCATTCAATCCCACTTGATCATTCATTCAACCTATTTTTTAAATTTTATTTTATTATGGTATGTTAGTCATTCAACAAATATTTACTGAGGGCCTGCAAATTCAGTATTTTTGTGCAAAAAAACTGTGAGGAAAGTTCTGTAATGAATCACTTCCTATTGATAAGGGTGGCTTGGAGACATTGTGCACCTCATCCAAGGCCAAGGTCTCACCCCAAAACCTGGGCCTATGCTGTAGGCAAAAGGCTTTGACACCATCAAACTCTAAGAAATCATGTATAGTCTGGAACACTTTTTTTAAAAAAATTAATTTGATACAAGTGCCTCTTATAATTGGTTATTAAAGACATTTTTTAATTGGATGGGAAAGCAAAATTGCTGGGGGACATCAACAGAAAAGGAATCATTCCAATCCTCCATCCACTGCCATTTGCTGTCATTGCTTTGCTGTCCCTGCAAAGAGGCAGGAAGTGGGGGGGAGGGAGTGGTGAGTGGCAGCATAAACAGGTGGAGATGCACTGGGGTCACATGGAGAGAGTGCGTTCAAGGCCACAGGGTGAACTGCCAATGAGGAGTGACTGGCAAGGTGTTGGGCCTCCAGGAAAAAGAAAGACCTTTGGGTCATGTTAAGCTGCAAGCTCACCAGGAGTCAATCACTCTCATTGATTTGTTGACAGTCTGGGAAGTTCTATGTCTTTGAGGTCCAGCCCAGGCCCAGCTTCCAGTAGAAAAAGACTTTCTGTACCACAGCAAGTCAGTGAAGAAGGCTAAAAATTAGCATTGAGTTTAATTAATAGGGCCTTTAGAGGAAATGGCCATTCCTTGTATAGATTATCTAGGTTTGTAGTACTTTCATATCCATGATCTTAGACAACTCTGGGGAATGACTTACACAGGCTCACAGCATTGGGTCTTAAACCAGAACATATGAATTCATCTTAGAAATTTCACTTCTCTATGGAATTATAGTAGGGCCTAATTAGAGGTATTTGGATATAAAACCCCAAATCATATTGAAATATAAAATGTGTGTCACCCTCATCACCACGTGCCTAAACTTGGCTGCATGGGAATGAGTCTCACTCATTAGCTATTGTTCAACCAGCCCTGAAGACTCCCCCAGAAGGAGATGTTCAAGCCTAACCACCAGCACCTGTGAGTGTTGCCTTATTTGGAAGTAGGTTCTTAACAGATATAAGAACACTGTATTTATCCAATAAGCCTTAACTGCCTAAGTGTACATCTAGCCCTGTATGAGTGCAGTGGCAGATACACAGACGTCCAGCATCTTATGGATATGCAGAGGATTAGACATAATGTTATTAAGGCTCATAGCACAGTAACTGTCACATAGGAAGGACTTGAATTTGGTAGCTATTATATAATGTTAGGAATGGGGACATACCCACCCTTCTCACTGTACTCCTCTGCCCATGTCTATTGCTAACTCCTTCTTAAGTTTTAAATGGGATTAATCAGAACCTGGGACATTTATTGATCCATGTTTTACTTATGGACAGAGATGCTGTCTTAAAGTTCAAGACCCATGCAAAATCTTAAAAATCTTCTTACTCCTTAAAGGGTCCACTTAACGAAGACAACGAAAGACCAGTATGCTTTGCTCTTGTAATGTCTGAAGACTCAATAGAATGTCTTAGGAATCAATGGCCTCTCCATAGGAAGGAGACAGAGCCACACAGAAAGAAGGGGATGATCTTGGTCATCACTGGTATGCCCTGGATAGAATTCAGTATACAAAGTACTCCTGCTCATTGTATGGTCTGTTTGGTCCTTATCATGTTATCGTCTTAACAAACAGGGAGGATAATTATCCTTCTTTGATGGACTAAAAAATGCCCCCCACCCAGGTTGTCTCCATTCCTAATCCCTGGAATCTGTGTCTGTGTCACTTTACATGGTAAAAGTAATTTTGCAAATGTGACTAAGTTAAGGATTTTAAGGTAATCCAGAATTATCCAGGTGGACCTGATATAATTACAAGGATCCCCAAAGAAAGGGAGACGGGAAGTCAGAGAGGAGAGGAGTTCACACTGCTGGTTCTAAAGATTAAGGAGGGGGCAACAGGCCAAGGAATGCAGATATCCTATAGCATCTGGGGAGGCAAGAGAGCAGATTCACCCCAGGAACATGGTTCCTTAGAAGGAGCATGGCCCTTCCAACACCTTAATTTTAGACTTCTTACATCCAAAACTATAATAAATTTTTGTTGTCTTAAGCCACTATAATTGCGGTAATCTGTTGCAGCAGTAATAACAAACTAATATACAATCTAAAGCACTTTGAAAGAAAGAAAGTCCTTTGAAGAAGCACATATAAATTATCCAAGTCTAGAATCACCTGGACTGTCTGGGTCCAAATACAGGCATCAAGACCTATGCTCAGGTGTTCTAGTATACTGGCCCAAGAGATCCAAACACATCTTCACTTTTCTAAGAATATTTTCTACTAAATGAGTAACAATATGTAACTTTCACAAAAACCTATTCCTCTCTTCTTTCCTTCCATCCTTCTTTCCTTTCTGCAACAGATAGGTAGGTAGATAGGTAGATAGATAAAACGTTCTGTACACTTCATAAAGCAAAGTTCTTGACTTCAAGAAGTTTAACTGGGATGATATTAGGGTAGGGGGTTGAACAACTAATAAATATACATTTAAATCAGGGTTAAGAAAAAGGGAACCAGAGTATTGTGGGGAAGCAGCCGACCATTAATGATATGGTGGCTTGAGTAGAATCCCAGATAATCCTTACGCTATAGCTGGCCTGGCTGGAGTACTTCACCTACATGAAGAGAGAACTCTGAGAAGGCCAGGTCATACGTGGACTCTTTGGAGGGCAAGTTCTTGATAAAATCAGCAAGCACCAACTTTGTTTCACCTGTGCCTAATTCCCTGAAGTCAATGGAGCCAGCAGTTAGGGACCTAGATGAAAACAGAAGCTGGAATCTGGGCCTAGCCTTGGCCCTCCCACTTCTTTTTCATGTTCTCTTAACCCCATCTCTCTGGCTTTGATAGGAATGGTTAACAACTTGGAGGTGAGGGGAATAACTGTTCAAAGGAGGAGAGCAAATAAACGAGCAGCATTTCTTGGTCCCAAATACCAGTGATAGAAAGGACGTGAAGCTCTGTAGCTTGCTGTGGGTGGGCAACTGCACATGAATAAAGAGCAGGGAGGAAAGAGTTCAGCTGGGACAGTAAATAGATGTGCAAGGACATCCTGATATCTTCAACATTTCGAGTTCAATGGCTTCCATTGCCTGCCATGCATAGTTAGGAAGACTCCTGTGCATGCACATTTTTATGAATTCCCCCAGGATAGTTTTATGAAATATTAGTGGCATATTCTTGCTTTCCCAGCACCCTTAAAAACATCTGAAATAGAAGACAACTACACTTAAATTTCCGTTAAGTTAGATTCCTTAATTTAACAGAAAATGCTATGTAATAGCAACAGCAAGCACTAAATGGGTTGTTTATGCCTGTAGCTATTAGGAGTTCCCAGGGAGCCTCAGTGTGCAAAACCTTTTGCCTCACTCACAACCACCGGTCCTCATTCACTCAATGAAAGGGGGATCGCAGCTTTGAAAACTTGCTTGTTTTCAGTGTCCTCACCTCTTCCAGTTTCTCCAGAATACAGTGCATAGTCTATTTTAAAAGCAATAAGGAATTCCTCCTTAGGGGTTAGAACATAAAGAGATACTCATTGAAGCAATTTTCCTTTCCTTTCTAAGACATTAAGAATTTAATCTTAACCCTTAATAAGAGAATTTGCATTTTATGTAAAAGGTCATGGAGAGAGGGTCAATGAAATACAGAAAGCTGCTCTTAGTGGAATTTCAGGACGACATGAAAAGGCCTTCTTGGTATTTGTCAAAATACACCATGAAGTGACTGGTGACTTGGCCCAGATGTAGGACTGGCTTGCATTCTGGGCTTCCCAGTGGAACAAATGAGCTTATGTTGACTACTTTAATTATCATTTTATTTATGTATTTATGTATTTATTTATTTATTGGTATGGATAAACGGAATTCAAATGTCCATGCTTTACCCATTTCCAACATGGAGGTGCCTAGTATTTACCAAATCTTGGGTACATACTCTCATAGACTGTTTAATTTAATTTTCATAAAAATTTTGGGAGAGACACATAGAGAGGAAGAAAGCCAAGACCCAAAGAAATTCAGTAACTTCCCCCCCGTCATGTGGCCAGTAGTTCAGAATCAGATTCAATCAAGTCATTTGCTTCTAACTCAAATGTTTCCTGCAGGACACCCCAGCTGCCTCCCCTAGGAAATAATTGATATCTGTAGCCATTTTTCCACTCATGATCATCATCTTCATCTTCCTCTTCTTCCTCAGTTATCATTTATTAAGTGCTTACTATATGCCTGACAGTGCACTAAGTATGTTGCATGACTAACTTTACTTTTCCAATGGGAAAGGTAATTTTGTTACCAACTCCATTTTGCAGATGAGGAAATTATGGCTTTGTACATTTGATTATGTAATTATAGCTTTATTTTGACATATAAGGGCAGGACCAATAGGTATACCTGGTCTATTTCCACATCTTTATAATGTCAGCAGTGTATCGGTATAGACAGTTAAATGTATCCTAAAGTTTTCTAGATACAATAGAGAGATTTTATACTAGTTTTGCATGGCTTTTGCATAAACAATTTATTATCTGTCAGTTCCTCCTTACTTTTAGCCAAATTCTCTCCTGCTATAATGAAAGACCGCCTCATCTTGTTTGGCCCCCAGAAATGGCAGAAGTTGGCATTGCCTACCCTCACTCCCTTCTTCAAATGATAGACTTCACATGTTCCTGTGACACTTCAGCTGTACAACACTTGGCAATCATTATAGCTCCCAGGCAAACTCAAGACTACAAATAAAGGTAATATGAGAGGAAGAAATTACCTTTGTTTCTTAATTGGATTGTAAAGTTCTAGGTAAGAAACAGCATCTTTCCTAGGGCCATTCTCTAGAAATCTGTTGAGTTGCTATTGCACCAATCAAGAATGTGTGGTCATTTCTCAGCACCCACAGTGCAATTCTGCCCTGACACAAAATAGACCAGAATGGTAAGTTTGCATCTGGACCCTCCACGGGAGTATTCAGCATAGCCCTTGGTTGAAGTGAAGAAGAGGATCCTGACTTCACCCAAAATTGCAGGTGCCCATGAGACCCTTGCAATCCTCTCAGAGGTTCTGAATGCAGAGCTGGGTGGTATTAGAAATAGATAATTCCAGGGGCACCTGAGTGGCTCAGTTGGTTAAGCATGCAACTCTTGATTTTGGCTCAGGTCATGATCTCAGGGTTGTGAGACTGAGCCCCACATAGGGCTCTGTGCTCAGCGGAGAGTCTACCTGAGATTCTGTCTCTCTCTCTCCCTCTATCCCTTTCCCTGTTTACTCTCTCTCTCTCTTTCTCAAATAAATAAATAAATCTTAAAAAAAAAGAAATAGATAATTCCAAGATTAAAAGACAAGAGTCCCACTCTCGGTAGTTCAAGTTCTCATAACCCAATTTAATTGAATTCAAAGACATATATTGGGTACATATGCTGTGCCATTGACGTTGCTTGCTTCTGAGGTAGGTAGATAAATAAGACTTAGTACCTGCTCTAAAGTAGAGAATGGATATGTGTATGCATTAACAAAAATACAAGGAGGAAAATGACAAGTTCCAGAGAAAAGTTAGTAATGTATGACTGTCATTCAGTGAGGAAGTGATTAATTCCGAGTTTGTGGAGAAAGAATTTGCAAGGGGCTTTCGAGGATGGAGAGGATTTCAACACTCAGAAAACGTTCTTCTGGGTGGAGAAAATAGCAAGAACTAAACCAAAGAGAAAGGAGAACCTGAAGCACAGTGGGCTGCGTGATTTGGCTCAAGCATCCAGTACTAAAGGGTCAGAGTAGAAAAGCAACTAGAGAGAGAAATGGATTGAATCTCCTTATTTTTTCACTTGAATGCAGGTTAGGGGTCTGGATTTTATTCTATGGACCAATATAAAAACCATTATAGTCAGCATATAGGGAGCTATATACATATTGGAGCTATATCTACATATATCCAATATACCTACATATATCTCCAAAATAGGGAACCATTGTGATCTTTGAGGAGGGATTAGCATGGTAATGGAGCAGGGTATCCCCTTCATTCCAGATATTCTATTAGTTCCTTAAATACATGATATCAATTTATAATAATCCTACTAAGGAATATATATACACTCTTTTAAAAAAAATAGAAACACTGAAGCCTAGGGGTCAGGGGACTTGTACCTGGTAAAGCAGGCCTTCTGAATGATGTATGTCTGACTGTAAAATCATTTCCTGTTTCTTTAATATTATTCTGTTGTTTGTGAAACTAAATAACCAAATAGCAGGTGTGTGAGCATGGATTGAAAGGAGATACAGGCAGAGACCAGAGAAAGGGAAACAGGAAATCAGTGCATAGTGTGGACAATGAAGACAGGGGAGAGGGTGACGAGGGATCTGGAGAAAAGAGAACATATTGAAATGATGTCCTCAGATAGTCCTGAGGGGTTGGCACATGATTGGCCATGAAATGGTGAACGGGGAAGGAGAAATCAATACTATTTCAAAGTCTGGGGGTAGAGAGAAGTCTTGAGGGTTTTGAAGGCCCCCTGAGGCCCTAGCATTCCAAAGCTATAAGTCCATGGAATCTTGTAAGCACTCACCAGGGCATCCTTTGACTTTAAGCTAGTGGGACTAGACAACTTTCCTAGGCATTACTATGGATAACTACAGGCCAAACTCACTAGCCTCTCTCCACAGGTTACAAAGATCTACCAGGGCTTTGCAGAAAGTCATCCATTTTCTCTGCCAGCTCCTTTAAAGCCTGGAGGCTGGGGCATTTCGCTGTCACCAACCCAGCTCTGCAAGTCCATATGCCAAGGATGTTAGCTCTGCTTCCCTCTACTCTGGAAAAGAGGAATCAAGACTCCCAGTGATTGAGGGGTTGGTGTACTCATTTGCATCTAATTTATAACCAGTTTACTGCCTGGAAGCATGTAGGAGTATGTGAGGGAAATTTCCCACTGCTATGCTCAAAGCAAATGCTTCAGGGAGTTTTGGGGTCTTAGCCAAAGGAATCATCTGATGATTATAGACATTGCCTCAAAGATGGAATCACCACTAGCTAACTCATTAGGGCTTTGGAGGTGACATAATTTATAAGCCTGTTGTGTACGGCATTTTCAGAACCTCACAAAGGAAAGCCTGAAAGAATGTCTGGTTTCTTTTATCCTCCACGACTAATACAAAAGGAAATACAGCAGTACAGATGTGTCTCCTCAACTCCAAATGTCCATGACAAACACAATGCATCATTTTACAACACATGACTTTAGATTGCACATATCAGTAAAGGCATTTTGCGGGCAAACAGCTGAAGGCTGGGAATTTTTTTTCCTTAAGGGGTCATGAGAAGAAATTCACGTGGTAAAGGGGAGAATTCAATTCATTATTTTAATTAGGCACCTACTGGAGTTGGTGATAGAGAGATTAGATGAACACAGCCTCTATCTATAAAGGATTTTCATTTCAGTGAAGAAAACAGACAAGTAGATATTTACCACCAAAATTAACCAGGATTGTGATGGAGTGAATGAAAACAGTACATACTTGCAAGGCATAGAGTATGAGCCTAGAAGCGGGAAAAACAAATTTTGTTTGAGGATGGTTCCACAGAGGGGGTCACATTTAACTTTGATCTTGACAAATGAAAAATGGCTAGAAAAGATGTCCCAGGCAGAGGGAACAAGCTTGTGCAAGGGCTTGCCTCATCTTTCCTCTCAGCGAGCATCAGTGGTACATACCCACTAGAGGATGAATCACAGCACACAGCATGCAGAAACAGAGGCCCCTCTATACTTACTAGTAGTCTGATATTTAGCAACTCAGAGAATTTCTTCCAGGCTCAGTTTCCAGATTTGAGTTGTTCTTTTCCCTTTAAAATGCCTTAACCCGTAGCATTTTTGAAATGGTATAAAGTACTTCACAAAATCCTGATGTATAAGGACAGTTTAATCATGTTACTTCTATTGGGATGCTTATTTGGGCATTTGTTCAAACTATTAGGTATTTATTAGAGGGCTTGTGTATATAAGGCACAATAGCAATAAGATCTAAGATGCAAGACATTGATCCTCAAGTAATCTAAAGTCTAGGTGTGGAGATAAGCCATAAACATATTAATCATAAAAGACTTAAAGAGATCAGGTGAAAGTGAGGTGGGTTCATGTAGTTGAAGAACTGCCAAACTAATTAAACTGATAATTTGTGTATAGGACAATTATGAGTACAGAAAGAAAAGGAAGTATTATGCAAAGGGGAAAAATGCTTAAATAAGAGTTTAAATATTTAATAAATACATTTCCCTCTCTAAGGATTAAGTCATATTTTGCTGGAAAACAGGAGCTATGATTAATAAGGAGATGGGGAAGCCCCATCTTACCAGGAGAATGGGAGAGAGGGAAAGCCTACATTTTAAAATCAATGTAAAGGAAGAAAAGTGTGTTCAACATTAATTCCCCTTGAAAATCTATCGGGAATTTTGGGGACCAGTACACCTACAATATTCAATTCTGTGATACCCAACAAAACCAGTTTTTTCCTTCAGTTTGAGAGAGATTGTTGTTTCTTTGGTTGAGCAATAAGTACTGGGCTGAGAGCTGTACAAAAAAGGATACAAATTACAAGGCACCAGAGCCATACCAAAGGTAGAAGATGGTAGAAGATGGTCACCAAAGGGCTTGAACACTTGAGATTACCAGAGGGAAGAACAGATTCCAAATCAAAGCTATGCCTCTTCAAGGATATGCTTGTGGAGTGAAGTCAGGGTAGCATTCCTTGTTATTTTTAAATTATCTATTTCTTTCTGTTTTTTTCAACAGATGCTGAATGAATATGGTTGCATTCATGTAAGTTACAAAGCATAGGAGAGGCAAATCTGCAGTACGGCAAGGCAGTGCTGCAGAAAGAGCACTAGGCTTTGAGTTAGAGAAAAGGGGTGCAAGTCTCATCAGGAACAAGTAAATGAGTTTGCACATGTTGCTTAACAACTCTGAACTTCAGACTCCTCATCCACAAATGAATGAAGCATTGTGAGATGTTATAAAGATAGACTTTTATCCCTAGTCTTCAGGGATTCCCTCATATTCTAGTAATTGAGTCACTGGTTTGTGAGCTCTATTATTAGATCGGTGATTATAATAGAAATTATATGGAACATTTTCTTCCTGCAATATTTTAAGAATAGATTTGGACTCTAAACTCCATGGCTTCAAACCTACTGATACTGACAAAGAAGTTCTTGGAACTCTGAAGGACAGTTGTTACCTAACTGGCTCCTACAAGCATATAGAATTCAGCTATTCTAAGAGCACCGGCATACTAACAGCTGATAAAAAGTGATGGTGATAATCCCATTGTTTAATTCATTAAAATTAGGCCCAAGAGGAAGCTATGGGTTTGAGAAACAGCAGTGATGCAGAAGCCATAGTCTAGAATCCATGATCCAGAATCCAGTCTAGAATCTGATGGTCTGGTTTGAGTCCCAGCTCTACACATCTAGCTGCATCATGCATGGCAATTTACTGAATCTCTCATTGCTAGTTTCTTGATCTATAAAACAGAATGAACGATGATGATGGTCATGATGGTAATAATGATAAGTGACTCATAGGGTTGTGGTAAAGTTTGTATAAAAAGAGGTACATGAATATTCATAGCAACAAGAACACTGGAGGGTTTCGAAGGCAATATCCCCCACCAGCCCTAGCATATAATAGATGCCTACTAAAAGTGCATTGATTGATGGTGTGGTATATATGACAAAAGCTGCTCTTCTCACTTCCTTAAATGTACCAAAATACTGTGGACATTTAACAAATATAATTCATGAATGACAAATTTCTAACTTCCCTTTAACATGCTGAAATGATGTGCCCCTAACCACAGTGACAGAGACCCTATTTCTGCTGTTTCTATTTTGAGCAGCCATCACCTGGCTATCTGGAGCAGAGATAACTAGAGAAAGATAAAGACAGGAAAAAGGATTTGGATGGCTTTAGATAAAGGGGCATTGTGTCTGGCAGGACCCCATCTCTATGGTATAAACATCACAATGGGTGTTTTTGGTCAACCCAGACATGAAGTCATGTAAATGGGATGCTGGGAGCCAGTGACTTATCTTCACAGACAAGAGTTCACACAGAGTTATTTCTGTTTGCACACCATTGTTACTAAGAAAGGGTTTTTAGGACCGAGATTCCTTATGCTATAGATAAAATGTCCCCAAAATATGACATCGGTTGGCCAGTACTGTATCTCCAGCCAAAATGACAGAAAGACTGTTTCAGAAACTCATGCCAGAGATTTTATACCTCTTCCATGCCTCTTTGAACTGAAGCCCTAAGGAAGCTGTGTCGAAGTCAGCACGTGTGGCCTATACTATCTCCCTGCATCCCAAACCCAAGTTCCCTATCTTCTCCCTCCTACAATGCTTCCTCTGTTCCACGTGTTCACCCATATTACAAAATGAATATTCTTTTTCCTCACAGAGAACACGAAGCAATCCTATGGCACAGAAATTGGCATAGTCTAGGTCAGGGGTCAACAAGCATTTCCTATAAAGGAGCAGATAGTGTTTTAGACTCCATGGGCCATATACAGTCTATGAGGCAACTCCTCCTCCTCCACCTCCAACCCTTTAACATTATAAGAACCATTCTTAGTTTATAGGCTATAGAAACATACAGCTAGTTGGGTTGGCCTGCAGACCATTCATTTACCGACACCTAACCCAGGTGGTAAAATACTAAAGAGCAATAGTGGTAATATGGAATTATAGGATTTGTTAGGATATAAAAAAGTTGTAAGAATCCCTTACTCTTACTGCAAGCTGTAAGAACAGCCTGGATAAACTACAAAATCATGGTTGTTACAACCAGAAAACCCATCAGAAATCTAAGGATGATAAATCTAAATGAAATAAATTCCAGATAGGAACAAGTCCTTCTAGAAGAATGGAGTGCTTTTGTTGCTTTCATCTATGATGTCTGGAAAGAGGAAGAAGAACCTACCATCTATGGATTAAGGGGGAAAAGCTCAATATCTGATGAGGTTTTAATGGCAGTGAGGGATGTGAAGATCTGTAACCCCAGGGAATCTCAGACACAGAATAAGTCTGCCCACACTTCCAACATTCAGGGTGAGAACTGAGAAAACCCTCTGTGGGATTTTTTATTTTGAGGCAATGGATGATACAGACTGGAAGAGAGGAGTGCAGGGCAGAAGGTGCTGAGGCTGGAGATGGGGCAGGAGACTGAAAGATTTCTTTCTGAGGTTCCTCTTCATGCCTCATGGTGTGAACAGGTCTCTAAAGGCTGAGCAAGGCAACAGGAAGAGAATAATCTCCTGAAGGGCAGAAATTCAAGAACATCCTTAAAAGAAAAGAGAACTCTCCGGAAACCCAAAAATCTCCCAGACTATAATACAGAGAGAAAGATTTTCCATAGTTTGGAAAGCTGATGGATGGGCTGTAAACCACAAAGAGATCTCTAGACTCTCCCTGGTGCTCAGATCCCCAGGCAGCTGAAGAAAATTTCCTGATCTGGATCTCAAATATGGAAGCCAGTGTTCTGGATTTAAATAAAACAAACATAAAATCAAGACCCAATTAAGCTATAGGTAGATTAACTTGAGCTTCCATGTTAGCAGCCTCAAAGAAGAATGTGTGACTTTTTCTGGGAAAAGTATCATTTACTTTAGTCTCTACAGTTATTTACACATAATACCTAATAGTCAGTAAAAATTAGGAGACATGTGAAGAATCAAGTAAATGTGAGGTTGAGACAAAAAAGAAGTGGAACCAGTGATGGCACATGTAATCAACATATCCCATCAAGATTTTAAAGGGTTTAGTGGAAAGCTGGAAACATGCTTTGAAAAGGGGGGAATCAAAACAGAAAAATGCAAACTACAAAGATGAAAATAAAAATTCTATCAATGATGAAAAATTTCTTTGATGGGATTATCAGCTGACAGGATTAGTAGAGAAAAAAAATCAATGAATCTATGGGGAGGTCAATTGAAATTATCTAAACTGAAACACAAAGAGCAAAAGAGTGAGGAAAATTAGGATAAGACATCACTTGTGGGACAATGTCAAAGGGTCTAACATAGATGTAACTGGAGTTGCAGAAGGAGGGGCGAGACAAAAACAGTATAGAAAAAATATTTGATGAGATTATGGACAACAATTCTCCAAAACTGCTAAAATATATCAACCCACATTTCCAAGAAACTTGATAAATCTGAAAGCAGGATTTATTTATTTTTTATTTTTTTAAGATTTTATTTATTCATTTGAGAGAGAGAGAGACAGAGAGAGCACAAGCAGGGGGAGAGGCAGAGGGAGAGGGAGAAGCAGACTCCCCACTGAGCTAGGAGCCCTACATGGGGCTCTATCCCAGGACCTGGAGATCAGGACCTGGAGATCATGTCCTGAGCCAAAGGCAGACACCCAACCATCTGAGCCACCCAGGAGCCCCTAAAGCCGGGTTTAAATAAAGAAACCACACCTGGACACATCATTTTCAAACTGCTAAAAACCAAAGATAAAAGGAAAATCTTAAACATAGCTAAAGAGAATGAAAGACACACATTATATACTAATACACAAAGAGAAGATTGATGGCTGATGTCTCATTAGCAAAAATTAAAACGTAGGAAATAATGGCATAACTTAAAAGGCTTAAATGGAAAAAAAAAAGAAACAAAACAAAAAACTATCAACCCTAAATTCTATATCCAGCAAGAAGAGACTCCAAATAAATGTGAAATAAAATCATGTTAAGGCAGAAGGTGAAATAATTTATCTTCTATAGATCATCCCTATTAAAAAAATACTAAAAGAAAATATTCCATCTGAGGGAAAATAATACCATTTGGAAACCAGATCTGCAGGACAGAATGAAAAGGACTGTAAAGGGGATATATCAGAAAATATAATAAAAATTTAAAATATTTTATATTCATCTTGTGGTATAAATTTTCCCCAAATTGACCAATATATTCAGGGCAATACCATCCTAGCATACATTTTCTATAGAAGTGCACAAACTGAACCTAAACTGTATATAAAAATACAAAGACTCAGAAGAGCCAAAATAATTTTGGGAAAAAAAAGATTAGATGACTCATATTATCTTATTTTTTAAGACTCATTTTAAAGCTGAAATAATCAAACAGTGTGTATATTGACATGAGAATAGACATACAGATCAATCGAACAGAATGGAAAGATAAGAAATAGACCCACACATATATAACCAAATTTTCAACAAAGATGCCAACTTAATAAAATAAGGGAAAAATAATCTTTCAACAAATTATATGGTGACATTTGGATATTTATATGCAAATATTTTAACAAAACCCTTACCTCACTCCATATACAAGATTTAACTTGAAACAGATCATAGAGCTACATGTATGGAGTTTTTGAAGAAAATATTGGATAAAATCTTCATGACAGTGAATTGGGCAAAAAATTCTCAAATAAGACACAAAAACACAAACTATAAAATAATTTGATAAATTATATTCGTCAAAGTTAAAAACTTCTGCTCTTTCAAAAATATTGTTAGGAAAAGTCTAGACCTGGAATGGGAGAAAATATTTGCAAAGCACATCTATGAAAATGTATAGATAGATATAGACATATTTCATGTAACTCAATAATAAGAAGAAAAGCAGTTCAATAAAAATGGCAAATATTTGAGTGGACATTTCAGCAAATAAAGATATGTGAATGGCAAATAAGCAAATGATTAGATGCCCAACAGCACTGGTAATCAAGCAAATGGAAGTGAAAACTAAAATGAGATGCCTCTACATATATACTAGAATGAATAAAATTATAAATAAACCAGGTTTCTATGAACAATTTTGTACAACATGTTTGCAGCCATATTTTTTTTCATTCTTGAGTAAATACGTAGGAGTCAAATGGCCACAAGATAATGATCGTGCCATTCATATTTCCATCATCAATGTATGAGAGTTCCAGTTGCTCCACAGTCAGCCTTTTTAAACTTAGCCACTATGGTGAGTATGAAATGGTATCTAATTGTGATTTTTATTTATAGGTCCCTGACAACTAATGATCTGTTGCACTTCATGGAATTACTAACTTCTTGCACATTTTCTTTTAAGAAATGTCTATGTAAGAATTTTGATCATTTTTATGGGGTCATTTGTATTTTTGTTATTGGTTTGTTAGGGTCTCCTTATATATCTTTTATGGAAGTCGACCATCTGTATGATGTTTTGCAAATATATTTTCCAGTGTGTGGCTTGGATATTCATTTACTTAGTGGTACCCTTTAATGAGCATAATTTTTAGGAATTTTTATAAAATCAATTATGTCAAAAAAAATTTATTTCATGGTTAGACATTTTTATGTCTTATCTAACAAATACATTCTCTCTCTTTTTTTTATTTTTAGAGAGAGTGAGTTGGGGGAGGGGCAGAGGGAGAGGGAGAGAGAGAATCCCAAGCAGACGCCCTGCGAAGCACAGAGCCAGACACAGGGCTAGATCTCAAGACCTTGAGATCATGGCCTGAGCTGAAACCAAGAGTCAGAAGCTCAACCAACTGAGCTACCCAGGTGCCCCTAACAAATAAATTCTTAATCCAAAGTAACAAAGGTTTTCTCCTATGCTTTCTTCTAAAATATATATGGTTCTTGCTTATACATTTATATCCATAATATCTCTATGGAGTTCATTTTTGTGTAAGGAGTGAAGATATAAATACTCATTTATTCCAGAATCATTTCTTAAATTCCTAATCCCATTTAATTTACTCATTTACCTTTTTTTTTTATCAATTACTGAGATATGAGTATCCACATATATCCAAATATGACTGTGAATTTGTGTATTTCTCTTTTTCTGTTTTTTAGTTCTATTATTTTTGGCTTAACGTATTTCAAGCTCTATTTATATATGATATATAAAGTACATTATTAAATAATTAAAAAATATATATTTAGAACAGTTATGTTTTCTTGGTGAATTGACCACTTTACCATTTTGAAATATCTTTGTTTACAGTAACATTTCTTGTTTCGAAGTCTATTTTATATGAAATTAATAGAGCTGCTCCAACTTTCTTTTGATTAATGTTAATTTTAATGATAGAAACATATTTTAAGTCAGTCTTCCAATTAGTGTGTGCAATAGGCAAAGGTAATTTTTTATGTATAATTAGGCATTTAGAAAACAGATCCATTTTTCCTCCTTCCAAAACTGTTATGCACTATGAACTTATAGGAGAAAGTCCCAAATGCTGATCAGAAAGCCATTATGTCCCTTCCCAATTTTCAGTAGAAAAATCACCCTTTCAGCTTGCCCCTTTTGAGAAGTGAGTAAGTGATGCCTCTGTTGGGCTAAGTGGAGAAAGACAGGCACTAATGCCCATTTTCACACTTTGGCAGGGTAAGTTTAGGTTTATAGGAAAGCCTCTTTATGAAAGGTAAATCTCAAAGAAACATATTACTAAATAATCTTCAATTGAAAAGTAATCTGTCCAAAATACCACATCAATACAGAAATTGCCTTAACATTATCCTAAACACATGGTCTTGTCAGCCAGGAAGGCAAACAATCTTCTATCACATAAAGGCTGTTCTTTCTTTGGGGTGATTTAATTAGGTTGATGGATAACTTTTATTAGTGCTTTCTCTATGGCAAGCACTATGTTATATATTTTACATACATCATTATCGATTACTCCTCAGAAAAACCCCATGAGATAGGTACCACTATTCTACTACTGTAATTGTCTTTTTACAATTTAGGGAATGGAGCTTTAGAGATACTAAAGAACTTCTCTAAATTTATCTAGATAATAAGAGATATTTTAGTTTAAATCTCAATCTCATTGCTATTTAGCTCTAACATAATTGAGTTAAAGTTTGCATAGATTTAGAGTTTGAGCACGCATCTGTGTGTGTGTGTGTGTGTGTGTGCATCTGTGTGTGTGTGTGTATACGTGTGTGTTTTGTGGTTGTTATTGACAAAATGTACACTGTTGGTTCACATTGACTTTTCTATCAACCTAATACCTATATATGACTGTGTTTTAGTAAGTAGGCATATATATCTACTTTTCTTTTGAACTTAAATGTAAAACTCTACAATTTTCTCCAACAATTTTAAGTATGTCATTAAATCATTCCACGTCTTTGCCTTGCCCTAATTTTTTTTAAAAAAGATTTACTTATTTGAGAGAGAGAGAGAGAGCATATGAGGGAGGGGCAGAGGGAGAGAGAGAGGGAGAGAATCCTCAAGCAGACTCTATGTTGAGCATGGAGCCCGATGTGGGGCTCGATTTCAGGACCCTGAGATCACAACCTGAGCTGAAACCAAGAGTGGGATGCTCAACTGACTGAGCCACCCAGGAGCCCCTACCTTACTGAACCATGATTTAATAATTTTCTCCCACTTTCCTTTGTCTCTCATTAAGTTGGTATTTTTTTTTTTTAATGAGTGCACTAGGCCATTGCTTATTAATCTCATTCTGAGTTAGAGTACATAAGATTATAAAGGGTTAAAAGCAGTAATAGAAATATTCATGCCAATGGAATACATATATATATATGTATTGTATACACACACACCATATATATATTGTATTCATATATATGAATATATATACACACACGTGTATGTGTTTAAAAAGTGATCTCTAATTGCCACCTGTGTGATGAAAAGTCCCTGTACAAAGAGTGGGTCCTAAGTTCTAAAGTGACATCACACAGAATAGAGCTAAGTTTATGTACAGTGTGTTCACATTCTTCACTCACCTGAATGGTCAGAATAAAAACCATTAAAACTGGGAGAAATCTCAGAAATCCTACGCCATTTATGTTAGTCAGGATAGGCTATACTGTGTTTCCTTAAAAAACAAGCACACAATCTCAATGGCTTAACACATAAACATGTATTTACTGTTTTCATAATAGATTGTTCCCACTGAACGTTCAGTATCTCCCTAGGGCAACTCTCTTCCATGTGGTAACTCAGGTATTTCAATCTGGTTGCATCTTGTGGCTCCTTCATCTCAACCCATACTCTCCACAATCACTATGGCAAGGGAAGGAAGACCATGAATCTGTTCTTAAGTACACGCACATCACTTTTGATCACAGCTCGTTTGTCAGAACTATTCACAACTGAACTACAAGGGAAGCTGAGGAATATTGAGGGGCACATGAAATATGTGGAAAGTAAAAACTATCTCATGATATTATTTTAAATATAATTCTATAGATCCTCTGTAAGTTGAAATGTTCCCCCCCCAAATCACTGGGGGAAGATGTTATCCTGAGTCTAGTGCAGTGTGCCATCTCTTTGCCTTGTAAGTATTCTACAAAGATCTGTTCTCTGCTAACTGGAAATCCACTTTGTTATTGCCCCCATTGGCTGCCATATTTTTTTATATCTTTGTTTCTAAGGAAATTATTATTTTATTGAATACATTACTTTAGCCTACATTCTTGAATTGTAATAATAATTGTTAATATTAAACAATAAAATGCTGATTTATTGAAGACTACACACTATCTATTAGGCTAAGTGTTTTGTACATATTATTACATTTAATCCTAATAATATATATGAATTAGATGCTATTATCTTTATAGATGAGGAAATTAGGGATTAGATAAGGTTAATTAATTTGTAACCCATCCCCTTTTACTCTTTCTGGAACCATGACTCCCTAGGACTACCTGTTTCCATTCTTTTATTAGTTTATCATCTTTTGCATCCATGACTTTCCTGTTCTGTCTAGATTTTACCAAAGCTAGGAAACAAGCCCCAGACCACCCAGGGCTTAGACTCAAGCAGGAAAGGCTTAAGTAAGATCCAGGCAGCTAGCCAAAGGACATTACTAAGCGACCGCCTCTCCTTTCTATGCACTTTTATTTGAATTTTCACAAGGATCTGTCTGTACCTGGGTGGTGAAGATGGGATGCTGTAAATGAGAAACCTTCATTCCAGACCAGGAGAAAGGTGTGCTGAACATCAAACACACATACACAAACCCCTCAGGTATAAAAAGAACAAAGGAGCAAAGTTCCTTCAATGCCAAAAAGGGGAGACCATGTACAGAAGAGGTAACTTGCAAATTTGAAAATAAATAAAACGAAATACTTCAAGCTTGAAACCATGAAGATGGACAGTCCTGGTATAAACCAGGATTGAAATGGGGAAGATAATGTGAGGGAGTTCAAAGGAAATGAGGAGAGTTTTATAAAATAGAACAGAATCTTCAGTTCTCTAATAATCTGGTAGGGTGAGTTGGCCCTTCATTCATTTAACAGTCATGTGCTGAATAATCTATGGGCAAGGCACTGTGCACATACTGCTAGGTTATCTGGCATTGTTCCCATCAGAAACAGACCGAGTAATGCTGCATTTTCATAACTGAATAGGGGTCACTACGGTTATAATCTTGGTCACCAGTGTATTGATTGATGGAAATTAAGCCCTACTGAGACTACTTAGATCCAAGCTCATAAGCTGAAAGCCGATCTTATAACTTCATCATTTTGTCTTCCAGTTCACTCACATGGCCCCTGGACGCACAAACACCTTGTGCTAGACAGTAATACAGTGCCCAGACCCCCCTTCCACAGTCATAGACTTAATTGCCCCAGCTTCTGGAAGTGCTGCTGGCAGACAGTCCTGTCTGTCGATCCTTTGTGAGAGTACGTCTTCTGAAAGAAGTCACCTTGTCAGAAGGCCTGCCATCCATGACTGCTCCATGCTTGGGGATAAAGGCCCTATTGGCCCAACTCAGGACAACTCTGAAGGGCCATCTCTTCTTCAAAATTCCCCACAGCGTAAACCGAGGATTCTATTGAGACTGCATTGCAGCATAACATCTCCCACTTCCGAATCCTACTTCCTTCCCTTCCCTTCCACATGTGTTGATTCCAAAAACACCCTAGAAGAAAACAAGTGCACGCCAATTTCCATATCAGACTGTTTCCTGGGGGATTTGGTCTATCACACAATCTCTCCTTGGGACAACACCAGCCTGGAACCCAGCCTGCTCTTATTCCTTGTCCTTCTTTCTCAATGTTGGCTAAGTCACCGAGGTGTCTTTGCCCGATTATCTCATCTGATCTGCTCTGTTCTCTCTGGTCCTTTCTTCCTACTGTCTGTGTCCAATGCTCATCTTAAAATCTTTATCAGAAATTCATCTCTTTGTATTTTGCCTATCACGCCAGCTAGAAATCTACATTTCAAATACCAATGCTTACAAGAATCCGTATTTGTTCTCAGTGTCAGAAGATCCCTAAGGTCTGGAGCAGGGCCTACTGCCGGGGGGGGGGGGAGGGGGAAGTGAGACAGAGCCTCTAGAACATTCCATTTGAAGGCCCTCAGACAATTCTAGAAAGGCAGAAAACTGTTGAAGACAATAACTACAGCATGAGGTATCAAGTAAGAAAATCTGTAAAAAGAAGGACAGATAACATTTGAAAATTTGAAAGAGGAATTTCCAGCTGAGAGAGGATGAAAAAAATCATCACAGAATGAGCAATATTTTAGTTGAACTTCAAAAACTAAGAATGATTTATGCATGAAATCATGATAAGAAACTGTTTCAGGATATGAGGAGAAGAACAGTGTGAACAAAGACACAGAGGGAAGAGAATATGGAGTATGTGAGGGATGCCAGCATGACGCCTGGAGTATATTTATAGAGGAATAGTGAGAAAGAAAATTGAAAAAATCAACTGTGATAAAAGTATTCCAAAAATGTAAAATATATGTATAAGAGTGGACAGAATGTAGAAATCCTTTGTACTTGGAAATATGAGACCACTGCTAAAACTTTAAAATTGGACAAACAAAAATGGGAAGGATGTTATGTTATCTCCCTTCAACAAATAAATAGAATAGCATGTGTTTCTAATGATATATTTTCTACTTCCAATTTTGTGTTTGTTTGTTTTGAAGGGAATCATTTGGAGGTACTCAGATAGGTATAAAGGCAGAAGTTTGACCCCTCATTAAAAGGATACTGGGGGCACCTGGTTGGCACAGTTGGTTGAGCATCCAACTCTTGGTTTCGGCTCAGGTTGGGATCTCAGGGTCGTGAGATCAAGCCCTGCACAGGGTTCCATGCTCAGCACAGAGTCTGCTTGAGACTCTCTCTCCCTCTCCTTCTGTCTACCCCCCTCCCAATAAAAGTAAATAAATCATTAAAAAAAAAAAAAGGATACTGGATCATTTCTCTGAAGACTACATTTCTTGTCTAGATTCAACAATACTTGATGGTACTACCTTTCACCCAGTCCTAGAGTCCTCAAAATAACTCAATCTCTTCCTCTTCTGAATCTAGCACATAAATCTCTGGGCTATAAGACTCAAGCTCCTTGAAGGCAGAAGCTGTTTATGAGTCGTCTGTATAATCCCAATACTTAGCATTGATAAAACAAAATGTGCTCACTAAATGCCAGCTTAATAAGTGAATGAATTATCTGACCTGTTTAATAGCTAAAACCTCCATGATACAGAATCCTCCCTGAGGGAGCTCCATTGGGTCTGGAATCTATTTACATATCTAAAAAATGTATTTGTAGGCCACAGAGAACAACTTTTACTCTTCAAGTGAAATGAAGATTTATTAGAAAGATAACAGAGTTGTCACAGATTCAATCTCAGAACCATACAGTGAAAAAAAAAAAAAAGGATGTCAGTATTAGGATTTCACAGGCCTTTTTGCCCAACTGATGACCACAATATGACTACTAGTCTCAACCGCTGTGTCTCTCACTGTGATGCCTAATTCTTAAGTGGGAGAGTTTGATTGTTCCAGCTTAATAAACAAGCCCCTTTCCTCACTTCAACATACCTAGGGATCTTAAGGTAAGAAGGACATGGCTGCTGGAAGGAGTCATCTGGGGACAGGCAGCACACCCAGAGTGTGCCATCTCTCTCATACCTGTCTCGTGAATATGCACACTTTCTTCTTAATATGATCATGTCTAATACATAGGACTTCTTTCTTTTTTTTTAAGATTTTATTTATTTATTTGACAGAGACACAGCGAGAGAGGGAACATGAGCAGAGGGAGTGGGAGAGGGAGAGGGAGATGCAGGCTTCCCGCTGAGCAGGGAGCCCGATGCAGGGCTCGATCCCAGGACCCTGGGATCATGACCTGAGCCGAAGGCAGACGCTTAACAACTGAGCCACCCACGCGCCCCTTTAGGACTTATTTCTATGTGTCAAATGCTGCCTAGTGTTTCACACACATTCACTCATTTAATCCTCAGAACACCTTACAATGTGGGACACTGTTTTATCCTTTCAAGGATGAGGAAACTGAAGTACAATGAAAATAACTTGTGTGAGATTATCCAATGACCATTTGGCAGAGCCTGAATTCAAATCCAGACATTTTTAATTTATGAGCCTGCACAATTAACTAATACACTAAAAGGCTGAGAGTTGGAGCCATGCAATCTATCACTAGGCACCATATAAGGTCTGGGCTCAGCAACCATATTAGAAAGTCTCCAAGAGCTGCCACACATCTTTCTTCTCTTCAAGTCCCAACAGTACCAAATACAGGGCTGGGTCCTGGGAGGCTCTTAATAAAACATGCTGACCCATTCCGTAAAATTGGCCCCACCCACCTTGTCAGTGCTCACTTCCCAGCCCTTCCAGACCAGCAGCACACTCCTTCTTTCCTTAAATCTGCTGTGATTGCACCCCACCACCTCTATTTCCTAGAGACTTCCAGTATTACACTAATATTTGGAAAATGTGGGTGTATCTGCTAGTCATTAATTTATTCATTTAAATGTGCCTACCAAGTGCCCTGTAGCTAAAAACTGCCAGAAAAACAGGGTCAAATAACACTAAGACACTGTTCCAAAAGAAAACCACATAGCCTGATGAGAGAGAAGAACATGGAAGCCAAATATAACGTGTAACAAGTTGCATAGAGAGCTTCCACCATCTCCCACCCTCCTTCCACTTACCCAACAGCATCTGCACTCAGTGATAGACATCTACGTTCCCCGTCACTAAGATGAACTATGCATGCCTCAGGCTAAAGCCAACCCTCCCTTTGGCAGCAGACAGACCATCTCTCTCACCTACCCAAGGGCATCACTCCAGTAATGAAACACTCTCTCTTCTATCATCAAGTTTTCCTATCTCATGGATTATTCCTTCCAGCATACAACCAAGTTATTCTTCCTTCCAAATAAAAAAAATATATATATTAAAAAAAAACTCTCCTTAAACCCATTCTTGCTACCCAGCTATCCCATATTTCTCTGCTCCCCTTCATAGCAAACTCCTAAATGTTACCCACTTCCTCACATTCTCTTTTACACACAGTCCCATTTGGCTTTTTCTCCATTGCAACCACCTGATCAACAAGCTCAGCCCTGATCTAAACTGATCTGGTAACATTCTTTTCATAAGAATGGTTGTTCTGCTATAGCTGTCAGAATATTCCCTTTAAATAACTGAAACCCACCTGATTGTAGTTTGTGCCAGTGGGTCTCACTTTGACTTCTGGAATGTCACTGTTCCAAGCTACTCTCTCTTTCAAAAGCAGACTTAACCACTATTGAAGTCAGATCTATGTCCCTGTACTGAAATCCTTCCTACTTAAACATCACACATACTTGATGTACTTCTGAATATTAGTAGAGTCAACTATGATATGAATGCAAAGAGGAACAGATTATTTGAAAACTATTCATTAATTTATTTGTTCAACCAACAGATGTTTCTTAAGTATCTAACATGTGTCAAGCACAAGTGTGTGCACTGGTGATACAGAGCTGAGAGCAAGACAGACATAACACCTGCCTTCAGGGAGCTCATGTAGTCAATTTTATTGGAAAATGATAACATCACTTAGGTTGTTCTGGTGTTTTATAAATATTAATATTTACATTTAGTGGGACAATAATCTGAATTATAACCTAGCACATTTTTTTCATCTCCAAAATTCCCTGCTCCCTGCCTTTCCTCACTTCCAAGCCAGAGGCTAAAAAGGATGACAGAAAATAATCCAAAAGGAACAATGAATCAAGTTGATGTCTTTGAGCTCCAAAGTAGATTATTTTTTTGCCCACAGCAAAAACAATAGTTGTGAAAATGAGCTACAGCCAAGCATTTGGGAAATTTCCCCAAATCTAAGTTTTAAATAATGAGAGAAAAAATTGTAGGACTCAGAACATGGAGTCTATGTAAGAAACCTAAAATGGAAAGCACCAGAGTCAGCAGTTAGTGAAATTCTAAACCTCATTCACTGGCCTCCCATCCAAGCCTGCAAAAAATAGTTTTGCATTATTTCTACAGAGTTTGGAGAGTAACTATAGCCAGGTCTTCTCTTCTTCTCTGTTGAGAACATTGGGATCCTTGATACCAATGAGCCACAGGGTTTCACAACTGCTAATGAGCTGCATTCATGGAATACCTGTTCCTTTACATTCAACACCCTTTCCACTCCAGCTGGTATTCTGTGTCCTCCATTTTTTCTCTATTTGATTATTACTATTCAATACTCTGTCGCAATTAAGAGCTACATTTGAGAAAACAGTCCAGTCTAGATTTGAACTCTAGCTTGATCACACACTAGCTCTATGACTTTAGCCTAAGACTTATTTGCTTTGTGCCTCAATTTCCCCATCTGTGATAAGTATACCTCTTTTACAAAGCTGTTGGGAATATTGAGTAATATATGAATTTGCGAGGCCTACCTCATCATGGAGACTATAGTAGTATATTGATTTTATGTATTACTGGTAGTAATAGCTTAATCTTGTTTATGACATATTTTTAGTGTCCTACAATAGGAGATCTGGTAGGCAACCATAACTCTAAGAGAATTGGTGTGCACAACTGTAAGCAGCTAAGGACTGAGCCAAATAGATTACTTTCCTCTAGAAAGATAATCACTTCTGTTAGTTTCTCTACTCACTTTCTTGTTTTGCTGCGTTATTATGAAAGCTCCATAAAAGACACTTCAGAATTTTTCATCCCATTCTAAAGCCTCCAAACTGATTTCCCTTTCTCCTGTCATGTCACTATCTCGCAACCTCTGGGTAGCCACGACAGTGGTCCACTTGCAATGGGAGCAAGTCGTGCCACCATATAAAATCCTTCAGTAGCTTCCCACCATAGCCTCCAGGAAAAGTCCAAGCTCCATTGCAAGGCAAATTCAACCTCCCCAATCTGACCCCTGCTACTTTTGTAGCTTCATTTCACACCAATCCCCACTCTTCAATCTGCTCCAGAAAGAAATGCTTATCTTGCCCTGCACAGAAAACGTTTCCCATCTTTGTACCTGTGCTCATGTTGTTCCTTCAAACATGAAAGCCCTTCTTCCAGTTCATGCCTGACTAACTCATCAGTTTTTTAAAACTGAAGTCAGATGCAATCTCCTACAGGAACCCTTCATGAGTTCCCTGGGTTGGACTGTTCTCTTCCTTGTTCTGTGTTGTCTCAACTCACATTTCCATGTCAATTATTACCTTCACACAATCATCCAAATTATTTGATTACAGATATACCTGATTGGAAGCTCATGGAAAGCTGGGAAATAACTTAAAGACATATCCAGTGCCTAGCACAATGATTTACACACAAGTAGCTGTTTAATAATAATTTCAAAAGCTCTGGACAATGCATCAGATGACCTTGTATCCGGTTCCACCTCTTCCATGAATTAGTCACATTATTTTAATTAAATCACTGAAATTTGAAGATGTTTCCTCATGTCTAAAATGGGCATAATTCCCTTAACTCCCCACCACCTATCTGGTCTCCCTACTTTACTGTGAAAAAGCAAAATAAATTAAATAATCCATGTTATTTTTTAAAATTGCAAGATGCTATGCAAATACAAAATATTTCTAGAGCAAATATTTAATTTGGTTGGAACCATTTGAGATCACTGTAAAAATATGTCAGAGAGGTAACTAAGCTCTCATTCCTTTCAACTGGAATTAGGAACAACAATAACAACAAAATCAATCACAGAATGTGAGGCTTCTCAGAGAACTTTGCAAAACGCAAGTAAATGAACTGCAAACTTGGAAGGCTTTTAGGAATTATTCATCCCTGTTTCTATAAAGGAAGGATTCTGAGACTCAGAGATATTATAAGCCTGGCTAAGAGTTACTAGATTGGAACATGTATAAGACTCGGGCCCCTGGGTCCCCTGTCTAGTTCTCTTTATAATAAACTGACCTAAATCTAGATTAGATATCCATTAATTCATGCATGAACAAAATACAATATAGGATAACCTTTATGTTTTGGGTTTTGAAAATTCTGAAATCTTTTGTAATGCCACATTCTAAATCTGGTCGTCCATAAATTATTCACAAAACTAACTTTTGATATATTGATATAAAGTCCCAAGAATGCCTCCTCAGAGAGCATAAAGTTTGGGACGAATTTTCCTTCCTAAGCAAATAGTGGTCACATCTTACAATGCTATTGGGAGTGACTTGGAAACAGTCTGTTTTCAAGTGACAACTGCCTGTTACCGTGGCCCTCAATCCCTATCCACTGTGCAGCCTATTCACCACCATCTCACAGGGAAGCCAGCCTTCCTCCTTACAAGGAATCCTGTAGTGAGCCCAGTCTTGGCGACTTCTGCAAAAGAAAATTCCCAACGAAAGAGTTGATTCAGCCTGTGGAAGGAGCTAGAAAGCTGAAGTTGCACAGCTGCTCTTAGATAAACGTTTCTGCTTTCCAGGAGCTGTTTGTGCACTGAGCCCCCATGGAAGCCAAAATGATATTTGGCCATATAGTAAGCAGATTGTAGTTGGCAGGATTCAATTATTCCTTTCACCCAAGTGCTAGGTATTGTTCCAGGTGCTAAGACTAGCACAGGGAGCATGACAAAGTTCAGGCTCAATTCTGAGTTCTTTGGGATGGCTTGCTTTCTGTTTATCAGCAGTGGAACAGAATCTGGAGGTGTGGATTCTGGTTCCAGTTTTTCCATTAAGTATTGATAGCCCATGTAACTCTCAGCTTTAATTTCCACATCTGTAGACTAATAACTGCAATCCCCGTTTCAGAGTAACTTTGGAGATCAAATAGGATCATTGGTGTTCCTGTTCTCTGAAACGCCTAAGATTCACAAATCAGTATGCAAAAGCCTTCCTATCTATGTTCTACATAGTGTAGCTCCAAATAGTCTTTCCAGATATATCTACTCTTGCCTTCCCACAGAGACCCCTCCTCAGCCAAACCCATCTTCATTCTCCCTCATCAAACCATACATTCCTTTACCTCTTATTCTTTGCTTCTACAGTTTTTCCTTCCTAAAATGCCCTTCCTTTTATGTCTGATGCTCTTTTTCAGAGGTCAAAAACTCAGTCCCCATGGGAGCTACGCAGTAACATAAAATCAGTGAAGATCACCTGATATAAAAGAATAGGGAGCAGTAGGGATGGCAGTAAAAGGAAGTGCACATTTTCTGTAGTTGCTGCTCACTACTGTTAATTACTCCAAGTGAAAATCGGGCTTGGTAGGACCATGTATATTAGTACGATTGTGTCCCACAGATCTGAGACTCTGTTAATTTTTATTCGTTCATTCTTTTTCCTTTCTGTTCCTCAGACCAACAATCTCAATAGACCGGTGTCAAGTTTGTGGACTCTTTCTTTGACCATTTCAAATCTACTGTTGGCCTCCTCTCATGAATTTTTAATTTCAGTTATTATATTTTCCAACTCCAGAATTTTTTATTTGGTACTTTTATAGATCTGAAATCATACCAAGTATGCCCATTGACAATAATAGAATGAAATTAAAACACAGTAACAGAAATTGGGGAAATACAGGAGGAGGGAGCAAGATGGCAGAGGAGTAGGAGACCTGGATTTCATTTGGTCTCAGGAATTCAGCTGGATAGGGATCAAGCCATTCTGAACACCTACAAACTCAACAGGAGATTGAAGAAAAGAATAGCAACAACTCTCTGAACAGAGAAGCGACCACTTACTGGAAGGTAGGACGTGCGGAGAAGTGAATCCGAGGCGATATTCGGGAGGATAGACAGAGGGGGAGGGGGCCTCCGTCGGCCGCTTCTGGCAAGTGCTAGAGCCGCGGAGCACAAAATCGGAACTTTTAGAAGTCGGCTCCGCTGAGGGACGTCGCTCCAGTGGCTAAGCGGGGGGTGCAAACCTCGCAGGACAGCGTGGTCTCAGGACCCTCGGGGTCGCAGAAAGACCAGGGGTGCCTGAGTGTGGCAGAGCTCCCAGGTATCGGAGCGGGGAAGCCGGCTGCAGAGACGGAGCCGAGGTGCAGGCTCTCAGCTCGGGGTTGCCATAAACTGCGATCAGTGCCACACAGTTGGGCCACTGCTCCTCCAGCAGGGACCCAACAAGCGGCAGAGCCGGGGAGACTCCCCTTCCTCCCCGGGGAGGAGCGGCGCGGGAGCACACCGCAGGGACCTGCTGGGTTTGGAGACTCCACACGGGGTCGGGTGCCAGAGACAGAAACGCTCGGTCACAGGCCGGGTGAGCGCGGAGTGCGGCCGGAGACCGGGGAGATGGGAGTGACTGACTGCTTTTCTCTGGGGGCGCACTGAGGAGCCGGGCCCTGAGTTCTCAGCTCCTCCGGGCAGAGATTAGGAGGCCACCGTTTTCACTCCCGTCCTCCAAAGCTGAACGGAAAGCTTGCAGGGAACAAAGCTCCTGAGAGCAAACCCGAGCAGATAGCTTAAGCCGGACCAACAAGGGCGGGGCAATTCCGGCTCCGGCAAAGACATTTGGGAACCACGGCAACAGGCTCCTCCCTCAGAAGATCAGCAAGAACAGCCAGCCAGGAACAAGTTTACCGATCAATGATAACGGCAGAACTCCAGCGCTAGGGGAATACTGCACATAGAATTCATGGCTTCTTTACCATGATTCATTAGTCTTTCAAAGTTAATTTTTTTAACTGTTTTTTTTTTTAATTTTTCTTTTTCCCTTTTTCAACCAACATCTTATCAATCCCTTTTTTAAAAAAAATTTTTTCTTTTTCATTTTTAGAATCATATTCTATCCCTTCATAGTAGTTACCCTTATTTTTGGCATGTATATATAAGTTGTTCATTCTTTGAAATTTTGAGATACAGTTTCTTCTAACAGATCAAAATATACCCTAAATCACTAGTGTATGGCTTTGTTCTAGGCTCCTGCCTGATCACATTCTCTCCCTCTTTTTTCCTTTTTTTTTTTGTTAATCTTCTTTCTTTTTTGAAACAACTTCTTATCTTATCAATTCCTTTTATAAAATCTTTTATAATTTTCATCTTTACAGTCATATTCCATCCTTTCATTGTATCAACCCTTATGTTATACATATATAAGTCTTTCTTTCTTTAAAATTTTAGGAGGCACTTTCTTCTAACAGACCAAAATACACCCAAAATTTAGTGTGTGGCACTGATCTATGCACTAGCCTGATCATATTTGATCATATTCTGTTTTTTTGTTTGTTTGTTTTGTTCTCTTTTTGTTTGTTTTTATCTTTTTCTTTTTCTCTTTCTTTCCCTTTCTTTTCCCCTGGTTTAAAGTCTTTTCTGATTTGTTTAGAGTCTATTTTCTGGGGATGTGGTTAACGTGTTAGCATTTTGTTCTCTCATTCATCTATTCTCCTCTGGACAAAATGACAAGACGAAAAAAGTCACCTCAACAAAAAGAACAAGAGGTAGTACCATCGGCCATGGACCTACTCAATACACACATTAGTACGATGTCGGACCTAGAGTTCAGAATCATGATTTTAAAGATACTACCTGGGCTTGAAAAAAGCATGGAAGTTATTAGAGAAACCCTTCCTGGAGAAATAAAAGAACTAAAATCTAACCAAGTCGAAATCAAAAAGGCTATTAATGAGGTGCAATAAAAAATGGGGGCACTAACTGCTAGGATAAATGAGGCAGAAGAGAGAATCGGTGATATAGAAGACCAAAAGATGGAAAGTAAAGAAGCTGAGAAAAAGAAGATAAACAACTACTGGATCATGAGGGCAGAATTCGAGAGATAAGCGATACCATAAGACGAAACAACATTAGAATAATTGGGATCCCAGAGGAAGAAGAAAGAGAGAGAGGGGCAGAAGGTATATTGGAGCAAATTATAGCAGAGAACTTCCCTAATGTGCAGAAGGAAACAGGCATCAAAATCAAGGAGGCACAGAGAACCCCTTTCAAAATCAATAAAAATAGGTCAACACCGCAACATTATATAGTAAAACTTACGAGTCTCAGCGACAAAGAAAATCCTGAAAGCAGCTTGGGACAAGAGATATGTAACCTATAATGGTACAAACATTAGATTGGAAACAGACCTATCCACAGAGACCTGGCAGGCCAGAAAGGACTGGCATGATATATTCAGAGCACTAAACGAGAAAAATATGCAGCCAAGAATACTATATCCAGCTAGGCTGTCACTGAAAATAGAAAGGGAGACAAAAAGCTTCCAGGACAAACAAAATCTAAAGGAATTTGCAAACATGAAACCAGCCCTACAAGAAATATTGAAAGGGGTCTTCTAAGCAAAGAGAGAGCCTAAAAGCAGCATAGACCAGAAAGGAACACAGACAATATACAGTAACAGTCACCTTACAGGCAATACAATGGCACTAAATTCATGTCTTTCAATAGTTACCCTGAATGTAAATGGGCTAAATGCCCCAATCAAAAGACACAGGCTATCAGACTGGATAAAAAACAAGACTCATCAATATGCTGTCTGAAAAAAAAATATATATATATATGTGCTGTCTGCAAGAGATTCATTTTAGACACAAAGACACCCCCAGATTGAAAGTGAGGGGGTGGAAAACCATTTACCATGCTAATGGACACCAAAAGAAAGCTGGGGTGGCAATCCTTCTATCACACAAATTCGATTTTAAACCAAGGACTGTAATAAGAGATGAGGAAGGACACTATTTCCTACTTAAAGGATCTATCCAACAAAAAGATCTAACAATTGTAAATATCTATGCCCCTAATATGGGAGCAGCCAATTCTATAAGGCAATTAATAACAAAAGCAAAGAAACACATTGACAACAATACAATAATAGTGGGGGACTTTGACACCACCCTCACTGAAATGGACAGATCATCTAAGCAAAAGATCAAGAAGGAAATAAAGACTTTAAATGACACACTGGACCAAATGGACTTCACAGACATACTCAGAACATTCCATCCCAAAGCAACAGAATACACATTCTTCTCTAGTGCCCATGGAACACTCTCCAGAATAGATCACATCCTAGGTCAAAAATCAGGTCTCAACCGGTAGCAAAAGATTGGGATCATTCCCTGCATATTTTCAGACCCCGTGCTTTGAAACTAGAACTCAATAACAAAAGGAAAGTGGAAAGAACTCAAATACATGGAGGTTAAAGAGCATCCTACTAAAGAATGAATGGGTCAACCAGGAAATTAAAGAAGAATTAAAAAATTCATGGAAACCAATGAAAATGAAAATACAACTGTTCAAAATCTTTGGGATGCAGCAAAGGCAGTCCTAAGAGGAAAGTATATAGCAATACAAGCCTTTCTCAAGAAACAAGAAAGGTCTCAAATACACAACCTAACCCTACACCTAAGGGAGCTGGAAAAGAACAGCAAATAAAGCCTAAACCCAGCAGGAGAAGAGAAATAATAAAGATCAGAGCAGAAATCAATGAAATAGAAACCAAAAGAACAGTAGAACAGATCAATGAAACTAGGAGCTGGTTCTTTGAAAGAATTAATAAGATTGATAACCCCCTGGTCAGACTTATCAAAAAGAAAAGAGAAAGGACCCAAATCAACAAAATCATGAATGAAAGAGGAGAGATCACAATCAACACCAAAGAAATACAAACAATTATAAGAACATATTATGAGTGACTCTATGCCAGCAAATTAGATTATCTGGAAGAAATGGATACACATTCCTAGAGATGTATCAACTACCAAAACTGAACTGGGAAGAAATAAAATACCTGAACAGACCTATAACCGCTAAGGAAATTGAAGCAGTCATCAAAAATCTCCCAACAAACAAAAGCCCAGGGCCAGATGGCTTCCCAGGGGAATTGTATCAAACATTTAAAGAAGAATTAATACCTATTCTCCTGAAACTGTTCCAAAAAATAGAAATGGAAGGAAAACTTCCAAACTCGTTTTATGAGGCCACCATTACCTTGATCCCAAAACCAGACAAAGACCCCATCCAAAAGGAGAATTACAGACCAATATCCTTGATGAACATGGATGCAAAAATTCTCACCAAAATACTAGCCAATAGGATCCAACAGTACATTAAAAGGATTATTCACCACGACCAAGTGGGATTTATCCCCGGGTTGCAAGGTCGGTTCAACATTCACAAATCAATCATTGTGATACAATACATTAACAGAAGAAAGTACAACAACAATATGATCCTCTCAATAGATGCAGAAAAAGCATTTGACGAAGTACAGCGGCCTTTCTTGATCAAAACTCTTCAGAGTATAGGGATAGAGGGTACATACCTCCATATCATAAAAGCCATCTATGAAAAACCTACAGCAAATATCATTCTCAATGGGAAAAACTGAGAGCATTCCCCCTAACGTCAGGAACATGGCAGGGATGTCCACTATCATATCTGCTATTCAACATAGTACTAGAAGTCCTAGCCACAGCAATCAGACAACAAAAAGGAATCAAAGGCATCCGAATCGGCAAAGAGGAAGTCAAACTCTCACTCTTTGCAGATGATATGGTACTGTATGTGGAAAACCCAAAAGACTCCACCCCAAAACTGCTAGAACTCACACAGGAATTCAGTAAAGCGGCAGGATATAAAATCACTACACAGAAATCAGTGGCATTCCTATACACCAACAACAAGACAGACGAAAGAAAAATTAAGGAGTTGATCCCATTTACAATTGCACCCAAAAGCATAGATATGCATTTACAATTGCAGCCAAAACCAAATCTAACCAAAGAGGCAAAGAATCTGTACTCAGAAAACTATAAAACACGCATGAAAGAAACAGAGGAAGATAAAAAGAAGGGAAAAATTTTCTATGCTCATGGATTGGAAGAACAAATATTGTGAAGATGTCAATGCTACCTAGAGCAATCTACACATTCAATGCAATCTCCATCAAAATACCATCCACTTTTTTCAGAGAAATGGAACAAATAATCCTCAAATTTCTATGGAACCAGAAAAGACCCCGAATAGCCAGAGGAATGTTGAAAAAGAAAAGTAAAGCTGGTGGCATCACAATTCCGGACTTCCAGCTCTATTATAAAGCTGTCATCATCAAGACAGTATGGTATTGGCACAAAAGCAGACACATAGAAAAATGGAACAGAATAGAGAGCCCAGAAATGGACCCTCAACTCTATGGTCAACTCATCTTTGACAAAGCAGGAAAGAATGTCCAGTGGAAAAAAGACAGTCTCTTCAACAAATGGTGTTGGGAAAATTGGACAGCCTTATGCAGAAGAATAAAACTGGACCATTTCCTTACACCACACACAAAAATAGACTCCAAATGGTTGAAAGACCTAAACGTGAGACAGGAGTCCATCAAAATCCTAAAGGAGAACACAGCAGCAACCTCTTCAACCTCAGCTGCAGCAATTTCTTCCTAGAAACATCCCCAAAGGCAAGGGAAGCAAGGGCAAAAATGAACTATTGGGATTTCATCAAGGTAAAAAGCTTTTGCACAGCAAATAAACAGTCTACAAAACCAAAAGACAACCGACAGAATGGGAGAAGATATTTGCAAATGACATATCTGTTAAAGGGCTAGTATCCAAAATCTATAAAGAACTTATCAAACTCAACACCCAAAGAACAAATGATCCAATCAAGAAATGGGCAGAAGACATGAACAGACATTTTCCAAAGAAGACTTCCAAATGGCCAACAGACACATGAAAAAGTGCTCAACATCGCTCGGCATCAGGGAAATCCAAATCAAAACCTCAATGAGATACCACCTCACACCAGTCAGAATGGCTAAAATTAGCAAGTCAGGAAACGACAGATGTTGGCGGGGATGTGGAGAAAGGGGAACCCTCCTACACTGTTGGTGGAATGCAAGCTGGTGTAGCCACTCTGGAAAACAGTATGGAGGTTCCTCAAAATTTGAAAATAGAGCTACCCTACGACCCAGCAATTGCACTACTGGGTATTTACCCCAAACATACAAATGTAGGGATCCGAAAGGGTACACGCACCCTGACGTTTATAGCAGCAATGTCCACAATAGCCAAAGTATGGAAAGAGCCAAGATGTCCATTGACAGATGAATGGATAAAGAAGATGTGGTGTATATATACAATGGTATATTATGCAGCCATCAAACGGAATGAAATCTTGACATTTGCAATGATGTGGATGGAACTGGAGGGTGTTATGCTGAGCGAAATAAGTCAATCCGAGAAAGACATGTATCATATCATCCTTCTGATATGAGGAATTCTTAATCTTAGGAAATAAATTGAGGGTTGCTGGAGTGGTGGGGGGTGGGAGGGATGGGGTGGCTGGGTGATAGACATTGGGGAGGGTATGTGCTATGGTGAGTGCTGTGAATTGTGTGAGAATGTGAATCGCAGACCGGTACCTCTGAAACAAATATTACATTATATGTTAAAAGAAGAAGAAGAAGAAGATAGCAGGAAGGGAAAAATGAAGGGGGGGAAATCGGAGGGGGAGAGGAACCATGAGAGAGTATGGACTCTGAGAAACAAACTGAGGGTTCTAGCGGGTGGTGGTGGGGGGAATGGGTTAGCCTGCTGATGAGTATTAAAGAGGGCACATACTGAATGGAGCACTGGGTGTTATATGCAAATGATGAATCATGGAACACTGCATCAAAAACTAATGATGTAATGTATGGTGATTAACATAACATAATAAAATAAAATAAAATAAAATAAAAGGAAGAAGAAAAAACATTTCAAATAGGTATCCTAAAGTTACACCTCAATAAACTAGATAAAAGTGCAGACTAAATCCTAAACAGGAAGAAGGAAAGAAATAATAAAAATTAGAATGGGAATAAATAACAGAGAACAGAAAAAAAAAAGAAATAAAAAAAATTGCTTCTTTGAAAAGATCAAGAAAATTGGGAAAACTTTATCAAGATTGACCAGAAAAAAAGAGAGAAGATTTTACTACTAATACCAGAAATTAAAGGATCCACCACACCGATCTTATATAAATATATTATTAAGAAATAACATAAACAAATTATGCCAACAAATTAGACAACCTAGGTAGAAGGGATACACTACAGGAGAGACACAGCCTACAAAAATGGACTCGAGAATAAATATAAAATCTAAAAAGCTCTATAACAACTTATTTTATAGAGAAACGAAATTCAGTTATGAATCAAAAAACTTCCCATGAAGAAAAGTTTATGACCATATGGCTTTATGGTATATTCTACCAAATGTTTAAAAAAGAATTAATAGCAATTCTTCATAAACTTTTCCAAAGAATAGAAGAGGAACTCTTTCCAACTTATTGTGAGACTAGTATTATGCTGATACCAAAACCAGATAAAGATACCACAACAAAAGAAAACAAAACAAAACCATTAACCAATATTCATTAAACATGGATGTAAAAATCTTCAACAAAATACTAGCAAACTAAGGCCAGCAACATGTAAACATAATTGTGCACTTTGACAAAATAGGATTTATTCCAGGAATGCACAGTTGTTTTAATGTGAAAAAATCAGTGTAATGTATCATATTAATAAAATAAAGGACAAAAAACCATGATCATTTTAATAGACACAGAAAAATCACTTGACCAAAAAAAAAAATCCTTTCGTGACAAAAACACTCAACAAACTAGGAAAACAAGAGGCCTTTCTATCTCATTCTCATAATGGCCGTCTATTAAAAACCTGCAGCTAGCATCATTCTTAATAGTGAAAGACTGAATGTTCTCTCTCCCTATGATAATGAATAAGAAACAATTGTCTATTCTTGCTACTTCATTTTTTTTCTCAGATTTTTTTTATTTGACAGAGACAGAGATAGTGAGAGCAGGAACACAAGCAGCGGGAGTGGGAGAGGAAGCAGGCTTCCCCCCGAGGAAGGAGCCCAATGTGGGACTCGAACCCAGGACCCTGGTATCAGACGCTTAACGACTGAGCCACCCAGGCGCCCTATTCTTGTTACTTCTATTGAACATTGCATAGGAGGTTCAAAGCAGGACCATGAGGTTAGATTATACATGTTAAAAAAAAGACATCTAGATTGAAAAGGAAAATGTAAAACAATCTCTATTTCCAAATGTTATGATGTCTTATGCAGAAAATCCTAAAGAAACTACGAAAATTATTAGAACTACTACATGAGTTCAATGAGGTTGCAGGATATAAGATTAATATACAAAATCAATTTTACTTTTATACATTAGCAATGAACAATCTAAAAATTAAACTAAGAAAACAAATCTATTTACAATAACACCTAAAGAAAAAAAACCTTAGGAATAAATTTTACAGAAAAAAGTGCAAGACTTGCACACTAAAAACCACAAAAAAAAAATTGAAAGTAATTAAGGAAGACAAAAATAAATGGAAATACCTCCCATGTTTATGAATTGAAGAATGAATATTGCTGTGGTGGTAGTACACCCCAAGTTGATCCACAGATTCAACACAATCTCTATCAAAATCCTAGCTACATTAATTGAAGAAATTGACTGCTAATCCTAAAATTTGATATGGAATTGCACGAGGTCCTGAATAGCCAAAACACTATTAAAAAAGAAAAAGTTGAAGGACTCATACTTCCTGATTTCAAACCTATTACAAAGCTACAGCAAACAAAACAGTCTGATATTGGCAGACTAATAGTAAAATTAATGGAATAGAATTGAGAGTCCAGAAACAAACCCTTATATTTATGGTCCATTGATTTTTGACAAGAGTGTCAAGACAATTCAAAGAAGAAAGAATAGTCCTTTCAACAATGGTGGAGGGAAAACTGAACATCCCCCCACAAAGGAATAAACTTGAAATCCTACCTCACTCTACCTACAAAAATTAAAGTAGATAATAGGCCTAAATGTAACTGCTCAAACTAAAAAACAAAAACAAAAGCAAAAAACCAACAAAAAAAACTTTTAGAGTAAACACAGAAGTAAATGTTTGTTACAGTGGATTAGGCAATGGTCTCATGGATATAACACCAGAAGCACAGTAACCAAAAGAAAATATATATATAATATATATATTTATACATTTGACTTCATCAAAATTAAATGTTTTTGTACTTCCAAAGATAGCATCAAGAAAGTGAAAAGACAACTCAAATAATAGGAGAAAATGTTTGCAAATTATATATCTGATAAGGGACTTAATATCCAGAATATATAAAAAGTTCATGTAAGTCAATAATAAAAAATATAAATAACCCAATTAAAAATGAGCAAAGTCTTTGAACAAACATTTCCCCCAAGGATATATCCAAATGGTTAATAAGTATATGGAAAGATGCTCAGCATCATTAGTTCCCAAAGAAATTAAATCAAAACCACAATGAGATGTCACTTCGTATACATTAGTATGCCTATGATCAGATAGACACTAACAAATGTTGGTAAGGATATAAAGAATTTGGAATCCTCATACATTGCTGCTGAAAATATAAAATGGTATAGCCTTTTTGTAAGAGGATTTGGCAATTCCTCAAAAACTTAAAAAAAGAGTTACTATATGACCCAGCACTTGTATGCCTAGCTGTATACCCAAGGGAATTAAAAACATATTCCCACATAAAAAACATGTATACTAATGTTCACCATATCCTTATTTATAACAGCCAACAAGTGGAAATAACCCAAATGTCCATCAGCTAATGAATGTTTAAACAAAAGACATAATAACTGAACAATGGAGTATCATCTGGCTGTAAAGACGAGTGAAATGCCTACCCATGCTAGAAAAATGATGAACCTCGAAATATTATGCTAAGTGAAGGAAGCCAGAGAAGAGACCATGTGTTGTATGATTCCATTTGTATGAAATGTCCAAGATAGAAAAATCCATAGAGCTAGAAAGTATATTTGCATTTGTCAATATTGGTAGGAAGGGACAATGGGGGAGAAACTGTTAAAAGTTGCAGAGTTCTTTTCTGTATGATAAATGTTTTTGAAATTAGATAGTGGTGAGGGTTGCACATACCGTGAGTACACTAAAAAATATTTAATTTTACCTTTTAAAGGGGTAAATTTTATAATATATGAATTATTTATCTCTAAATCTGATATTTTTTTCAATGTTATTCATTATAGTCACAAACTCCGATACAGTATTTTTGACACATCGAAAAACATTTTTTGGGCGCCTGGGTGGCTCAGTCGTTAAGCATCTGCCTTTGGCTCAGGTCATGATCCCAGGATCCTGGGATTGAGCCCCGCATCAGGCTCCCTGCTCAGCAGGAAGCCTGATTCCCCCTCTCTCACTTCCCCTGCTTGTATTCCCTTTCTTGCTGTTTCTCTCTCTGTGTCAAATAAATAAATAAAATCTTTAAAAAAAAAATGAAAAATTTTTTTGATAAAATCTTTGGAAAGTGTTGTGAGTTAACTGCCTGGGAGTGAGGGCACCTAAGGAGGGTCAGGTTTGGCTGTTTAAAATACAAATATTTATTTCTAGTCCTTCTTCCAGAGTGGATAATGGAGAATAATTGACAATTGAAATAATTCCAAGAAGAGTTTAATACTTCAGGACAAGTAAAATAACCTCTTCTGGTCTTTTAATTCCTTTTCAGGAACTGACTGAATTTTTAGGTTATATCACAGCTCTAAGTCACCCAAGAGCAAGAAATAAAAAGATAGAAGGTCTGGCATAGGCTCTTTTCACATCATTTTAGAAAGAGCGCAACCTTGGGGAGTCATTGTATGCAGTTACCTTTCTCATGAGTCATTCTGCAAAGAAAGAACCTCATGCACTATCAAATGATGCCACTGATATACTACTATGTTTCCCCAAAGCCACCATTTATGATGAATTTGACTTTCTAAAAATGATTAAGGAACATTTGCAAGTAGGGAGATTTTAGAGGAAGATGGGCAGTCAGGAGTTGAGAGATGGGCTGAAGATACTAACTTTAGCTCGGCATCATTCATGCAGCAACTGTACCCAATACACTTAAGTCAGATGATCACTAAATATGTCTTGAATGAATGAAAATGTTGAATGAATTAAGCACATATTCAAACCATCCATGAAAAGTCTAACAACCATGAGTTCTTTGTATGGAGAAGTAATATTTTATAGTGCAGATTCTGTTTTGGAAGGGATTTTAGAAATTACCAGATTCAATTTCCCATTTGTGTTTGAATATCACTTTCTTTATCTTCTTTAAGGGTTAACCCAACGTATATTTGAATGTATTTTCGGATGTTGAATTTATGAGATCTCAGGATGGTTATCTTTGAAGATTTGACTATTTGTTCTGCATTTAATTAGCTAATATTTACTGAAGGCCACCTTCAGAATACCAGGCATTAGAGGCAAAGTGATAAATAAACAAAAGAATAAGACAAAGACTTTGCCTTTGGGTAGTTTTCATTCTAGTGGGGTAAGGAGAAAAGACAGAAATAAGTGAACAAAATATATTTTGGTTGATGATAAAAGCTATAGAAAAAATAGAATAAAGGGAATAGAGAATGCTGGAGGAGACTGCTATTTTATATGTAGTGGTCAGTGTAGGACTCTCTGATAAGGAAATATTTGAGCAAAGAGAGTCTAAATGTTTAGGCTAAACCAGTTCTGCCGCTAATTTGTGATGTGGCCTTTAGCAAATCACTGCCCCTTTCTATGATTCAATGTCTTTGTATATAAATGATTGAACTCTAGGTTCCCTTCTAGGTCAATATACTATTATGCAAAGGAAATAGCCATTATTCAAGGACATGTGAAATATGAGTAAATACAGTGCAGCTATATAAGGCATGGGGGGAACTGCTGATCAGTTTCCTGGTCTGTAATAAAATCTCCTCCATTCAAGTCAGTGTAACTCAAGGTCAGAGTTTCTCTTTCCTCTCTTTCTTCCTCACCTAGAATGTTCCTCCCCACAGTTTGTACTCCACAGAGGCTTCTGTCATGGTGAATTTTTTTTTCTTTTTAGAAAGGATTCAAGCAGCTTGATTTCAAAATCAGGAACTGGGAACAATCACAGAGTGTGGCTAAATTCCTTCAGGAGGGTCTGTAATGTCGTCTAGTGGTTTTCAAATTTGGTTACATATTAGAGTCATCTGGGAAGCTTTTAGAAACCCTAGTGTCCAGGCTGTGCCCCAGAAGAATTAATCAGAATCTCCCAAAGTTTATTTAATATCCCTCAGGTTATTACAATGGACAGCTATGATTGAGAACTTTGGTTTAAGGAAAAGAGTTTGGTTTTGACAATGCATACATCTGGGCTCGACATCTGATTTTGACACTTGCTGGATCTGAGCCCTTGTGCAAACATCTTAATTTGACCGCCATTCTCCTTATTTGCAGAAATAAAAAAAAAATAGTTACATGCCTGAACCAGTAGGCAATCTGTAGTTGATACATTTTCACTAAGATTTATTTTAAGTTCTTATCTATTAAAGTCCTAGTTTTACATAATTTCATACTAGCTCTGTCCAGATAAATGTAAGCCATGTTCTTAGAAGCTGGCAATCTTTATACAAAGCCCTGAAATAGAAAACCCTTAGAAAGGATAGAAGGACAATATAAACACATGCCCCTGGCAATCCATCAGTAAGAAACTACATCCTGAGAGCCCAAACATGGTAGTCAGAATTGTCAAAGGTAGATGTCTTTAGTTATCTATTGCTGCATAATAAATAACCGAAAACATAATGGCTTAAGGCAATAGCATTTCTTATTTCAGCTCTGTAAGCCAAGAATCTGGGCCAGATCAGCTGGGTGCTCTGGCTCTGGGGTTCTCATAAGGCCACAGTCAGAATGACTAAAATAAAAAAAGACAAGAAATATTGTTGAGGATGTGGGATAAAAAGGCACAGTCATACACTGTTGGTGGGAATGTAAATTGGTATGGTCACTGTGGAAAACAGTATAGAGGTTCCTCAGAAAATTAAAACTAGAATTGATCCAATAATTCCACTACTGGGTGTTTACCCAAAGAAAATAAAAACTAATTTGAAAAGATATATGTTTCCCTATGTTTATTGCAGCCTTACTTACCACAGCCAAGGTATGGAAGCAGCTTAAGTTCCCATCAATAGACAAATGAATAAGGAAGAAATGGTGTATCTATACAATAGAATATTATGCAGCCATAAAAAAAGAGTGAGATCGTGCCATTTGAGACAACATGCCATTTGAAACAACATGGACTCTTATTATGCTAAGTGAAATAAGTCAGACTGAGAAAGACAAACACCATATGATTTCACTCCTTTGTGGAATCTAAACAAACTAACAAACAAAAAAACAAATGAGTAAATACACAAAAAGCAGAATCAGACCTATAAATACAGAAAACAAACTGATGGTTGCCAGAGGGGAAGGAGTAGAGGGATGGGCAAAATGGGTGAAGGTGAGTGAGTGATACAGGCTTCAGGTTACGGAGTAAGTCATGGAATAAGAGGCACATCCTAAGGAATATAGTCAATGATATTATCATAGTATTTAGGGTGACAGATGGTAGCTATACCTGTGGTGAGCATAGCATAATGTATAAATTTATTGAATCACTGTGTCATACACCTGAAATTAACATAACATGTGTCAATTATATTCAAATAAAAAGTGAATTAATTTTTTTTTTTAAAGGCTGCAGTCATCTCAAGGCTCACCAGGTAAGGGTTTGCTTCTTAGCTCACTTAACATGGTTGTTAGTAATTTTGGTTTTTCACAGGCCTTTGCATTGAGGCCTCCTCAGTGGCTTGCAAGTTGCTCATCAGGAGGCCTCCCTTGATCCCTTGCCATGGGGGCCTCTCTGTACAATGTGGCAACAAGCAAGCAAAAGGGCAGACAGTACCAGCAAAAGAAGAGTGCTGGCAGGATGGACACCATAGCCTTTTGACATCTACCCACTTCCACCATATTTTATCATTAGAAGTGGGTCCTGAGATCCAGCCCACACTCAGAAAGGATGACCCATACCATGAATCCCAGGAGGCAGGGATCATTGAGAGTGCTATCAGCAACTGCCTACCACAGTAGATGCCTGGAAGTTTTGTTTCTTTAAATCAAAACGTAGTTGTTGCTTCTCAGAGGAGAGATTGACAATAGAAGCGCCAGTATTACTTCATTCTCATTTGTCTATGCAAGAGCCAAGCCCCACCCTCCCCCACAAGGGTTCCTGGGGGTTCCATTTACGGAGTCCATGCTTTGTGCACAGAGTTCTAAGGGTTTTGAAATGAATAAAACAGCAGTCATCTTCTAGGAGCTCACCAGAAAAATGAGAAAAACAGAAAAAAATCATTCCAAAACAGGACAGTAAATTTTATTATAGAGAAACTATGTGCTGTGGTATTATGTATACAGAAAAAAGAAAAATCATGACTCCTTGGAAAGGGAATCAAATTTGAGCTACACCAGAAGGATATAGAGAACTTGGAGAGATGTCTATTTAAGAAAACTATCCAGGTGTGGGAACAGTTTGAGCAAAGGCACAGTGGCAGGAAAACTGAGGGAACATTACAGACTTATGAAGATGAAGTATTGGACTCAAGATACTGACCAGAGAAAGAAGGCGAGATCCAGTTAGCTAGACACAAAGTGGATTTCAGTGCAGAGACCACTGAATATTTGAGAATCAGAGACTGACCTAGTAAGACCCATGCTTAGGACAATCACACTGGCAGCAAAGTAAGAGATTGGAGTAGGGGCAGCTGGGTGGGGAGAGGTGTGCTGGAAGCAGGGAGACCAGTTAATAAAACCTTTAAAATTATACAGTGGGTAGGTAAAAGGATCTCCTCATAGTCAGGGGAAGTCTGCGTGGAAACCACAGTAAAGGTCTGAGGGGGCACAGCAGAGACAGCACCACCAGGATTTAAGGAGACCTTTGAGAAATGTTTAAGCAACAGAAGTTGAGAATGACTGAATTTTCACACCTGGGTGACTAGATTTATAACAGCAAGTCAGGGGGAGCGTTCGGAAATATGAAGTAAAATAAAGAATGTATTATTTGACTCTCTCATCCCTTCCACACAGTTCTCTTATGAGAAAAAAGTTCCTCATTTGCCCAGGAAAATAAGAGCTGAAGCGTCACTCTGGATTGTGTGTGCTGTTGTTTGTTTGGAGAGATAATAAAACGCAGGGCATAGATTCAAAACCCCCAGGAGGGTGGTGAAGCAGAGTCAGAAATCAAATTTAAGTCTGTTTGATCCTTCCCACTACTTTCGGAACTTTGAGTCTTTGAGGTCTTGATTGTCACTCTGAGCAGATTATATTACACTCCACAGACAATGAATAGCTAAGGCAACTTTATTTTTTTCCATCTTTTTGTTTCATTTTGCAAGGGCTTTATTTTGAGTTGGTTATAATTTAGGAGCTTCATAGGCATAACTGCTCCAATTATGGATTTAACATACCATATCTAATGAATAAGAATACACAAGATTGCAGGAGAAAGGAATGTCTATTTTCATCCAAGGGCATTTGAAGAAGCCAGGATGGAATTTAGGTTTGGCTCTCAGGGAAGAGCATATGTCTTTACTGCACTGCAAAGTCACCATGCAGAGAGGAAAAGAATACTTGGCTGGTGATTCAAAAACCAGCACTAAGAAATATCTCCATGGAGAAAGCAGAAAGGGGAGGGGGGGTTGAGAGTAGAATAACTGAGTAATTTCATTCTAGAAATAGCAGAGTTGGTACTGAGCAAAAGATTTTCCCAATGTCCAGGTAACCAGGTGACCTGATCAGACATGAATAAAAAATGGGATGTCCCCAGGGGAAATATCTACCTCTTAATAATCCCACACCAATAGGAGACCAAGTTCTGTTCTCCAAGAGATAATGCGAAACAAGCCTCAGAGTTAATCCACTAGAGGTGCAAGGAAGTTAAAATATTTATCCTACAGTTTCTGTTGATCATTGGTTCAAGGTTATCTTGGGGAATGTCAATTTCTGAGGTCTTTGGCCAGCCTCAGACAGAGCATGAATGCTTAGGGGACAGCCCCTAGGAGGGGAGCCCCAGATGGCTGGTGATGATAGGATATGGCAGGCACCCACAGCTTCAGTTATACCTAATCTACTGGTCCTCCTTCTCATCCAACAAGGTCTAACCTGTTCATCTTTAATTACAGATTTATTGAGCACATACCATATTACAGCCACTGGGATACAACAATAAACAAGGTAGACATGTTCCTTGCCCTTATGGTTTCTACATTCAAGTAAAGAAGACATATAATTAAGCCAACAATTGTAATCAAAATTTACATTATAAGATTTTTCACACATACAGAAAAGTTGAGAGAAGTTTATAATGAACATCCAATCATCCATCATTCAGTTGGATAGTGGTTGCCAGCATTTTGTCACGTTTGTTTCATCTTGTTTTGTGTTTTTTGTTGAATTATTTCAAAGTAAATTATACACATTATAACACTGACTCCCATTACTTTAGCATGTATCTCTCTCTAAAAAAAAAAAAAAAGAATGTTTCTCTGGGTACACAGCATTATTACACCTGACAAAATCAAAGTCAACAACAATTCTTGGCATTGAATACCCAGTCTTTAACATCAATTGACAAGGAATTCAATAAACTCAGAGAATGTACAGACTGGTCCTCTGTCTAGTCCAATACTCTGATTTTATGCCTTGTAACTTATGGCATGGTTGTGGTGATGAGGAATTCATTTATCTGAAAAGGGGCTCAGAAGACCTGGCTTTAAAACTGGCCACTAACTTGGTGACTAATCAATTTTGTCAGAGATCAGACTGGCTCCAAAAAGAAAAAAAAAAAAGGATAGAATTTACTGGCTCATATATCTGAAAAGTCCAGTTATAACAATATTAACATTCACAAATAGTTAAATGACATGTACTATGTGTCAAGCCCTGCTCTAAACACACGCGTGCGCGCGCACACACACACACACACACACACACACACACACACACACTTATTTCTCCCAGTCAGACTTCATGAGGTAGGATTCCAATTACTGTTTTCATTTTACAGATGAGGTGGTTGAGACATCCAGAGAGCAAGCGACTTGCCTAAGGAGGTCACACAGCTTGTCAGTGGCAGAGTTGTGACTCTGGGCAGTCTGGTCCCAACATCTAGCTTATGGTTTATGGACTCAAATATATCAGACTCAATCTTCTTCTCATACTATGCACTCCCACTTATTCTTTGGCTCCATTTTCAAGCAGAGCTTTGTCTGATGACTGAAACATGGCTTTCATTAACCACCTTTACTCTCAATCACCCCAGCAGAAATCCTAAGGCTCTTTTCTCAACAATTCACAATGCAAAATTTCTGACTGACGTTCATTGTCTCTGATTAGCCTGGCTTGAGTTATGATCTGTCCCTGCACAAATCACTAAGTCTGTGAAATCAATCGTTCACCCCCAGAGCTGGAGTGTAGTTCATTTTAAAAGGTGGAGAATGAGAGAAGCAAGGGCTTCACCAAAGGAAACCAGAGTGCTATTTCTGGAAGAATGGAAACTGCATGCTGAGTGGCAAGACTTGCTCATGAGCATCCCTGGATCCCAGCAGGACCTTGCAACACAAAGCTTCCATTTCCTCCATTGCAAAGTGAAGGCAGTTGGACACCATAATTTCTAGAGAAGATTTTTAGTTCCAGTCACCCAAATTTTATCCAATTTAGAAAATGAGGGCTAGGAGATGAGATGGCATTTGCTCAAAGTGACAGAGATAACTAACTAGGGCTATTCATTTCAGCTCTTTAGCTACTGAAATGTGGAGGGTCCTCAAAAAAACCTCTGCAAGTAAGTATAATTGCTGGCATTGGTCCTTACTTGCAGGATCTGTGGCTTTACAAAAGAGGAAAGGATTATTGTGTAGCTATTGACCTCATCTGGAAGATATATAGTAGAGCAACAACTTTTAATAAAGCCCCCAAAACATACAAAAGGAATTTTTCAGAGGATCCTCCAAGATTAACCTGAGTTTCCGCAGGAATTTAGGGCTGATGTTGCCAGGTAATACTTGTCTGATGTCATTCAAGTAGCTAATGGCTGCAGACAACCTCACCTGGAATAGCATCAAAGCTGTTGACAAGCAAGAAGAGAAAGTCCACCCAAGCTTGGCACGTCTGGATCTGTACAAACGGGTGTTGATTTTCATCTCTCAGTCACTTTGAAGTAAATCTTCCTAGGGAATCAACTTAGGGACCACCTCCTACCTTGGACTTTAGAAAATAATGTCAAGCTCTAAGCCTTAAAGAAAAATGAGCAATGGGATATTTCAATTTCATCCCAACTTTAGCTACAAGGAAAATTTTCATAAAGGATAGGATGGGACTACCAAGACAGAGGGATTAGTGAACTTCATAAGCTACGGATATATATATATTTTTTAAAGATTTTATTTATTTATTTGAGAGAGAGAGAATAAGAGACAGAGAGCACAAGAGGAAAGAGGGTCAGAGGGAGAAGCAGACTCCCCGCCGAGCAGGGAGCCCGATATGGGACTCGATCCCGGGACTCCGGGATCATGACCTGAGCCGAAGGCAGTCGCTTAACCAACTGAGCCACCCAGGCGCCCCTACGGATATATTTTTTAAAGATTTTACCTATTAATTTGACAGAGAGAGACACAGCAAGAGGGAACACAAGCAGGGGGAGTGGGAGAGGGAGAAGCAGGCTCCCTGCTGAGGGACCCTGGGATCACGACCTGAGTCGAAGGCAGGCACTTAAGGACTGAAGCAGGCTCCCTGCTGAGCAGGGAGCCGCATGTGGGCCTCCATCCCAGGACCCTGGGACCACGACCCGAGCCTAAGGCAGATGCTCAACGACTGAGCCACCCAGGCGCCCCTGTATTCTTATTATTTAAGAAGCAGGGACTCACTGGAGCCACAGGGAACAGGCATTATGATGGCATGTCTCCTCTGTGTCTATGTCCCCTATTCTCCCTTGGTTGGCCAATTTCTTTGTGTTAGCCCCAATCACAAAGGAAGCCAGTTTGATTGGTATTTAGTAGTTGTCCAGCACAGGCTGCTCTTGGATCAGCTGCCCACCCCATCTAATTTTAGCCATTCCTGCACCAAGTACAGTCTAGAGGTTCTTTCTAAAGAATGGGGTTATGGATAGGGAAGCTCAAAAGGAAGGGAATGTGAGAAAGAACAAGATTTCATGAAAGGTTGGTCTGGTACACCTGTTCTTTTGAAACTACAAGCTAAAATCTGATATCCAGTTCTTTCTTCTTATTGCCACTTCAAAAGAGGAAACCAGATGTTTACACAAGATTTGTGATCCCACATAAGCGATAAGTTCATGAACATCTGTTCATCCTGTGGTACCTCCAGATTCAATAATCTTTTGGGCTAAAAAAATGTTCTCCCCTTTGGATTCCCTTACACAAACCATTCAAAAACATGATGTTGACCCATCCCATGCCTCATTTGCAATCAGCCCCACTGACATTTACCTCTCACTAAAGTACAAAATTATATGGTAGAAAGGAATAGAAGATCTAATATTTATGAAGCACCTACTTAGTACCAGGGACTATCAGGTTTCTGTATATTCTAACAATAATCACAAAGCAGAAGTTACTATCCCTGTTATATAAATGTGGAAATTAAGACTCAAAAAAGTCAGCTTTTCCAAGATCCCACAATTATAGCTCTGAGATTCAAAGGCAGTTTGCATGACTGATCATCCATGCTCCATCTGTATATTACCTACCCCCCCTTTTTTTTAAGATTTTATTTATTTATTTGACAGAGAGAGACACAGCAAGAGAGGGAACACAAGCAGGGGGAGTGGGAGAGGGAGAAGCAGGCTTCCCGTGGAGCAGGGAGCCCGATGCGGGGCTCCATCCCAGGACCCTGGGATCATGACCTGAGTCGAAGGCAGGCACTTAAGGACTGAGCCACCCAGGCGCCCCTATCTACCCCTTTTGAATCTTTTCACAGTGTCTTGCATGCAGCCAGGAGTTAGGAAATTGATTATTAGGATCAGCAACTCATCAACACCTGCCCCTCATGATTGTCTATATAAAAAGGTTCAGTGATCAAATAAGTTGAATATTTCTGCATGTAACATCCCTCTCATAAAGTTTATACTATTGACATATTAAAGACTCTAAAATGTCCAAAATCAGTTTAGTTTTGTTTGGCCAGTATTTTCTAAGTTAACTTGATCACAGAATGCGCTTTCAGAAAACATCTGCTGATATTGCATGAACATAAAATTCCATGGAATGATCTTTGGGGAACACAACACTGCATCATGTCATATTCTCCTCATTTTATGAATAACAATTCTAGGTCACAAATACAAAAAAAAAAAAAAAAACGAGTGACAATACTGACGGAGAATGAAAGAATGATTTGTGTTAGGACTCACAGCTAATGACTGATGGAGCTGGGGCCAGAGGTCAGAACTCCTGGATGCTAATGGTTATGTTAATGAAGCCTTGGCATTAAACAGTCATATATCTGCTCCTTCTTCCTGTTCTCCTCCCCGGGGATGTCATTCATGAGTCCCTCTTCATAGCAAAATCTTACCACCTAGCAAAAGAAATGTTTTCTGACTGATCCAGCTTAGACCCATCACTGGTCTCTCCCTCCTCCTCCTCCTCCTTTATTTCTCTCTCTCTCTCTCTCTCCCCCTGTCTGTCTCTCTTTCTCATAAATTCTTAAAGCACTTAAAGAATGATAGAAAACAGAAGGAAAAAAATCTATTCCTCCATTTTGTGCTGAAGGCTTATATCTCTAATCAAATGTGGCACTTCATGTCAAACCTAGACATGATTCAACATGAATTTAATACAAATTCATGGTACTCAAAGTAGCCTCTACAGATCCCACGGCAGTAGCATGCACAAAGAAATAAGGTTGCCGTCTTATATTTAGAGTACAATTTTGTCTGTTATGTGTTGCTTTTCCCCTTCTCCATTTATTTATTTTGTTTACAAAAGTGACAAAGATCATGCCTTGTGTTCTTAAATATCTCAGGGTACTTAGGACAGGGTGGAAGATGCTATATAAACTTATGGACTCACATCATAACATTTCAACACTTCAAGAGACAATAACATTATAGAATCACAGACTTTAAATGAGGCAAAAACAAAACAAAAAACAAAAACAAAAACCCTGACAAAGTGTGAGTCAAAGAGCTGAATGCACAGGGAAGATGCACAGTGACAACTCCAAAGCCTTAATGATTTGGGGATGCAACTGTTTCATGGCTGTGTTTCTTTTCAGCAGGAGAGTCACCCACAGGGAAATGAACCACGCCCTGCAGCCTTTCAAATTCCTGGGAGATCAACAGGAAACTCTGGGATTTAGCACAGTATTGATGGAAGTTTTCTTCAACTTGTGGCCACAGAAAAGTAGATCTCTCAGGCACTTTTCTTTCCTCTCAAGGCATGGTTTTCTTCCTTCAAAGCTTTTGAAGGAAGCTTTTGCACATCCTCTTATAAAATATCCCAGATCTGAGATAGAAGTTTTGAAGAGATTGTTTTAAAGTTTGTATATGATGCAAATGGATCCCTGAAGTTCTTCTCCACCCTCTAGCTAACACTGGCTTTTTCTCTCCAAAAATTTGAGTTGAGCAAATCTCCCAGAAGTAGAACCAAACACACCAAGATGGAGAATGGGAGAGGAAATAAAATTAAGGAAGGAAGGAAGGAAGGAAGGAAGGAAGGAAGGAAGGAAGGAAGGAAGGAAGGGAAGAAAGAAATCCAGGAAGCTCAACATCCAAATAATAAAAATTCCAGAAAGAATGGTTTGAGAAAGTGAAGTAGAGGAAAAAATAATGAAATAATGAGAAAAAAATTCAGAATAGAAGGACACAGGTCCCCAGATTGAAACCTGAGTATTCTGTACAAAACTGTTTAAAGCCTCACTCTAGGACATGTGATAATGACAAGTCTGAAATACCTGGAAGAAAGAGGTGACGAGCTCTCTTGCCAAATTCAATGGTCAATTCACAATTACCTTTCTTCTTGACTTTCCATTGCATTTGACACAATTGATTACTTCTTGTACTTAAAAGATGTTTCTCACTTGACTATTATAACATTGTGCTTCCTTTTTTTTTTTTTTTTTTTTTTTTTTTTTGTCCTATCTCTGTCTCTTCCTCCTCTTTCTCTCCTTCTGGATCCTCCTCATATTCCCAAACCTCTCCACACTGGTGGGCTTCTGTAATCACTCCCTCATTATGTCATCAGAACTCATATACTGGTGATTCTAGAACCATATTTCTAGTCCTGACCTCCTCCAGAAAGTCTAGGCTCCTATATGCAACTGTGCTTTGGCATTTCTACTTAGGTAAGGCTGGACTGCTGAAACGTATCATGTTCAGAAAGGAACACTTGATTCCATATGACCAAACCTGCTTTCAAACCAGTGTTCTCCATCTCAGTCAGCAGTTTCCCCTTCTATATGGTTGTTTGATTCTAAAGAAGTCAGCTTTGATGATTTTCACTCATACCTCACATCTTATCCCTCAGCACAGCCATTGGTTCAGCCTTCAAAATGTATTTGTAATTAGACCAAATCTCATCCCCTCACTCTTCCCATTGGTGGTTGCATTTCTCACCTGAGACAGTGACTCCTAACTAAGGGTTCTGCTTCCTCTTTTGGTCTGTCTTCTCCCTTCAAGTTCCTCAGAGCACCTACAGCAATTATTTTTTTATTTTTTATTTTCGGAATTTAATCTTTACTTACAGGACACTGCAAGAGAGGAGATTCTACATAGAAATAAGAAACCCACTGAGAGGAGGAGCTTCATACAGGTTGTACAGTTTGGAACTGGTCAAGTAGAGTTTTGTTGTAAAAAGTGCTACAATAACAAAACACATTTAAAAAGAGTTCTTAGTAGAGAAACAGTAAGACAAACTTCTACCAAACAGAGTACACAACAAACAACTTTCTGCCTCAGCTGTACAATCTAAAAGTTAAAAGTCCCGGGAGTGCCATCCTGAACTTGGAACGTATAGCCTTCAGAGGTAATTTCTGGCACAACATTCTGATCTTCCTCTTCCTCTACAGAGAAATACTTCTCAATCAAGTTTAATGAAGCTTTGTACACAGACTCATTTTCATGGTTTTGTAGAGCTTCAATTTTGTCCGAACCTCCACATTCTTCAATCATTATACTAAGTTTCTCAGTTTCATCTAGTTTCTCAGCAGCCTGAAAGCTGTTTGAAATGGCATCCAGAATAACCAGAATAATTTTGGTGTCTTTTGCAGTTAAGAGGTTCAGCAATGGTTCTATTATGCCACAGTGAACGAGGTATACAATCTGTTCAACTGTCCCACCACTTGTATGGTTGGTCAGAGCCCAGACAGCTTCCTTTTGTGTCTTAAAGTCTGCCTTAGAGAGAACACCAATGAGGAATGGGACTAATCCATGATTCACAACTTGCTGTATCTGGTCCTGGCGACCAGCTGTGATGTTTGACATTGTCCACGTAGCTTCCTTCTGAATATTAGTTTTGGGGTTCATTAGGAGGCTGGGAAAAACAGCAAGTGCTCCTGCATCTATTACAACCTGAGTCTGTTCATCTGTCCCAGTAACGATATTTCCTATGGCTCTTAGTGCAGGAGTTACAGTGGGCAATTCAGTAGCTCCTAGAAGCTTCACAAGCTGGGGCACAACTCCTGTTTTCACAACCATTTCAATCTGTTCATTTGGACCATCAGTAAGGTAGTAAATAGCCCAGCAGGTATCTGCCAATACTTCTGGATCATCATGATGCAGGAGACGAACTAAGGTAGGAAGAATCTGCTCAACAGCATCTAATGGGGGTGCAGGATTCTTGTTGCGACAAAGGTTTGAAAGTGTCCAAGTAAGGTTACGTAAGTAACCACATGCTAAAGATGACATCTCAGGAACTGCAAGGAGAGCCAATAGTGGGTCAACTGCACCATACTGGATAACCAAGTCTCGAAAAACTGAAACATCACCTGCAATGTTTCCTAGAGCCCATACAGCTTGTTCACTGATGTGGGCATGGGAAGATGCCAACAGAGAAATGAATGCTGGGATAGCACCTCCATCTACCACAGCCTTGGTCTGTTCTGACGTCCCAGAAGCAATGTTAGTGAGAGCCCAAGCAGATTCAAACTGAATGGGACTACAATCAGTTCTGCCCAAGAAGGACACAAATTTTGGAATCAAACCAGCCTGGATTATGTTGTCTATGGGGGGCTGTTTTTCCCTAGAAAGCAGTTTCCTAGCAGCTTGAGTAGCCTGGAGCTGGCTTTCCAAATTGTTGCTATTTATGCCTTTGACAATGTCATCAACAGACCAATTTACAGTGCCCTGGTTGTTGCGGTTTTCCTGTAGTGGAGAGGTAGCATCATCAGGAAACGAGCTTACATTTCTCCTTTTCAGCATCTGGTCATCCTTCTTAGCTTTCCTCAGCTCCACATTAACTTCTATTCAGCACCGCCTCATTTCTGTACTCTTTCCCCTTGTTCTTGAATCCCCCTGTTAAGGCAAGCAGCTGGTGAATTAGCATTCTCATTGGTGGACATGGTTATGAGACAAAGGGAGAAAGCTACACAGCCGGCTCAGGCTTCCACAGGAGGCAGTCCAGGGCACGCAGGCCGCAGGACAGCTGCCCTCAAAACGTCCACCACAGATCACCCCAAAGACGGTGTCTACAGCAATTATTTTAAGAACATAATTCTGATCACTTGTTCAAAACCCTCCAATAGTTTGCTATCACCACACTTGGAATAAAGTCGACTCATATTAATAGGTACCATGGGGCTTGAATAAAATATTAGATAACTCTTCCTTCAACCTCACGCCACAAGACCCAGGTAGTAGGCTGCAGAGGGATAAAGCTCTCAAGCTTTCCTTTTCTCCAGGGCATGCTTCTTCCCCTCTTGAGAAGTGGCCAATAGTAGGTGTCACCCTTCCAGAAAGCTGTGACTCGGTCACTCAAAGGTAATATAATGCCTATTTTTTTTGTGCCTAAAGCTGGTCTTCTTCAAATGTTGTAAAGTCAGACAGGGAATTGATCAAAATGGTTCCTTAAAAGTCCTAGAAGTCAGGCCATGAGTAGAAAGCACCAGACAAATGGTATTCAATGTAATCAAACTCATATCCTCTTTCCAGAACAAGTTTTTTGCAATGCTTCTTTGTTAACAGAAATAAATTTCACAGATACAGTAACAGTCTCACACACGATTTTTAAAATACAACATATTATAAAACTACTATAAGTTGGAAAAAAGAAAAGTGTTTTCAAATGAAATAACATGTATCATCCTATAGAAACAGCTTAGAAAGCATTATAAAGTAATGAGATACTCACTCATAAATGTTAAGGCACCAAGAATATACCCCTACACAAGCAGAATGCTAGAGAAAGGTTTATTGCCAAGCACTATTTTCTGAAACAGTGAATAACTCTAAATTCTGAACAAAATAACAGTAATAATGTGTCTATAGCAATTAATGTGTGCCAAGAACTATTCCAAACACTTTATATATATTAGTTTATCTAGCTTCAGGACATCCAAATAACATAGTTACTACTAGTATTCCCATTTTATTTATACAAAAAATGAGTCCCAGGGAGGTTAATTCACTTTCTTAAGGTTACACAGCTGGCAAGTAGTAGGGCTGAAATTCAAACCCTCATAGTCTAATTCTAGGGTCTGTCGTCTTAACCAATATATAGTCTCTCTTGATTTACACTGAAATTGCAATTCTGGAAAATTCTGCGTACATTAAAACCCTACATTTAAAAATAAACTTGTAAGGGGGGCGGAGCAAGATGGCGGAGGAGTAGGAGACCTGGATTTCGTCTGGTCTCAGGAATTCAGCTGAATAGGGATCAAAGCATTCTGAACACCTACGAACTCAACAGGAGACCAAAGAAGAGAGTAGCAACAACTCTCTGAACAGAAAAGCGACCACTTACTGGAAGGAAGGACATGCAGAGAAGTGAATCTGAGGCGATATTCGGGAGGATAGACGGCGGGGGAGGGGGCCTCCGTTGGCCGCTTCTGGCAAGTGCTAGAGCCGCGGAGCACAAAATCGGAACTTTTAGAAGTCGGCTCCGCGGAGGGACGTCGCTCCAGTGGCTAAGTGGGGGGTGGAAACCTCCTGGGACAGTGTGGTCTCAGGACCCTCAGGGTCACAGAAACACTGGGGGTGCCTGAGTGCTGCAGAGCTCCCAGGTATCGGAGCGGGGAAGCCGGCTGCAGAGACTGAGCCGAGGCGCGGGCTCTCAGCTCGGGGTGGCCATAAACGGTGATCTGCGGCCCAGTCGGGCCACTGCTCCTCCAGCAGGGACCCAACAAGCGGCAGAGCCGGGGAGACTCCCCTTCCTTCCCCGGGAGGAGCGGCGCGGGAGCGCACCGCAGGGATCTGCTGGGTTTAGAGACTCCACATGGCGTCGGGTGCCAGAGATAGAAACGCTCAGTCACAGGCCGGGTGAGCACGGAGTGCGGCCGGAGACCAGGGAGACGGGAGTGATTGACTGCTTTTCTCTGGGGGCGCACTGAGGAGTGGGGCCCCGAGTTCTCAGCTCCTCCAGGTGGAGATTGGGAGGCCACCATTTTCACCCTGGTCCTCCAAAGCTGTTACCAGAGCTTGCAGGGAACAAAAAGCTCCTGAGAGCAAACCCCAGCAGCTTGCTTAGCCCGGACCAACAAAGGGCGGGGCAATTCCGCCTCCGGCAAAGACCTTTGGGAACCACGGCAACAGGCCCCTCCCCCAGAAGATCAGCAGGAACAGCCAGCAAGCCAAGACCAAGTTTACCGATCAAGGAGAATGGGAGAACTCCAGTGCTAGGGGAATACTGCACATAGAATTCATGGCTTTTTTTTTTTACCATGATTCATTAGTTTTTCAAAGTTAATTTTTTAACTGTTTTTTTTTTTTAATTTTTCTTTTTCCCTTTTTCAACCAACATCTTATCAATCCCTTTTTTAAAAAAACATTTTTTATTTTTCATTTCTAGAGTCATATTTTATCCTTTCACAGTAGTTACCCTTATTTTTGGCATATATATATATAAGTAGATCTCTCTTTAAAATTTTGAGATACAGTTTCTTCTAACAGATCAAAATATACCCTAAATCACTAGTGTATGGGTTTGTTCTAGTCTCCTGCCTGATCACATTCTCTCCCTTTTTTTCTTTTTGTTTAAATCTTCTTCATTCTTTTTTCAAACAACTTCTTATCTTATCAATTCTTTTATAAAATCTTTTATAATTTTCATCTTTACAGTCATCTTCCCTCCTTTCATTGTATCAACCCTTATTTTGTACATATATAAGTCTTTCTTCCTTTAAAATTTTAGGAGGCACTTTTTTCTAACAGACCAAAATACGCCCAAAATCTAGTGTGTGGCACTGATCTATGCACTAGCCTGATCATATTTGATCATATTCTGGTTTTTTTTTTTTTTGTATTATTCTGTTTTTGTTTTTATCTTTTTCTTTTTCTTTTTTTTTTCTCTTCTTTCTTCTTTCTTTCCCTTTCTTTTCCCCTGGTTTCAGGTCTTTTCTGATTTGTATAGACTATATTTGCTGGGGACGTTGTTAACCTGTTAGCATTTTGTTCTCTCATTCATCTATTCTCCTCTGGACAAAATGACAAGACGAAAAAAATCACCTCAGCAAAAAGAACAAGAGGTAGTACCGTCAGCCAGGGACCTACTCAATATGGACATTGGTACAATGTCAGACCCAGAGTTCAGAATCATGACTTTGAAGATACTAGCTGGGCTTGAAGAAAGCGTGGAAGTTATTAGAGAAATCCTTTCTGGAGAAATAAAAGAACTAAAATCTAACCAGGTTGAAATCAAAAAGGCTATTAATGAGGTGCAATAAAAAATGGGGGCACTAACTGCTAGGATAAATGAGGCAGAAGAGAGAATCAGCGAAATAGAAGACCAAATGATGGAAAATAAAGAGGCTGAAAAAATAGAGATAAACAACTACTGGATCATGAGGGCAGAATTCGAGAGATACGCGATACAATAAGATGAAACAACATTAGAATAATTGGGATCCCAGAAGAAGAAGAAACAGAAAGAGGGGCAGAAGGTATATTGGAGCAAATAATAGCAGAGAACTTCCCTAATGTAAGGAAGGAAACAGGCATCAAAATCCAGGAGGCACAGAGAACCCCTCTCAAAATCAATAAAAATAGGTCAACATCCTGTCATCTAATAGTAAAACTTACGAGTCTCAGAGACAAAGAGATAATCCTGAAAGCAGCTCGGGACAAGAGATACATAACCTAAAATAGTAGAAATATTAGATTGGCAACAGACCTATCCACAGAGACCTGGCAGGCCAGAAAGGACTGGCATGATATATTCAGAGCAGTAAACGAGAAAAATATGCAGCCAAGAATACTATATTCAGCTAGGATCTCATTGAAAATTGAAGGAGAGATAAAAAGCTTCCAGGACAAACAAAAACTAAAGGAATTTGAAAACACGAAACCAGCACTACATGAAATATTGAAAAGGGTCCTCTAAGCAAAGAGAGAGCCTAAAAGCAGCATAGATCAGAAAGGAACACAGACAATATATGGTAGCAGTCACCTTACAGGCAATACAATGGCACTAAATTCATACCTTTCAATAGTTACCCTGAATGTAAATGGGCTCAATGCCCGAATAAAAATCCACAGGCTATCAGATTGGATTAAAAAACATGACCCATCAATATGCTGTCGGCAAGAGACTCATTTTAGACCGAAAGACACCCCCAGATTGAAAGTGAGGCGGTAGAAAACGATTTACCATGCTAATGGACGCCAAAAGAAAGCTGGGGTGGCAATCCTTATATCAGACAAATTAGATTTTAAAACAAAGACTGTAATAAGAGAGGAAGAAGGACACTATATCCTACTTAAAGGGTCTATCCAACAAGAAGAGCTAACAATTGTAAATATCTATGCCCCTAACATGGGAGCAGGCAATTCTATAAGGCAATTAATAACAAAAGCAAAGAAACACATTGACAACAGTACAGTAATAGTGGGGGACTTTAACACCACCCTGATTGAAATGGACAGATCATCTAAGCAAAAGATCATCAAGGAAATAAAGACTTTAAATGACACACTGGACCAAATGGAATTCACAGACATATTCAGAACATTCCATCCCAAAGCAACGGAATACACATTCTTCTCTAGTGCCCATGGAACATTCTCCAGAATTGATCACATCCTAGGTCACAAATCAGGTCTCAACCGGTAGCAAAAGATTGGGATTATTCCCTGCATAATTTCAGACCACAATGCTTTGAAACTAGAACTAAATCACAAGAGGAAATTCGGAAAGAACTCAAATATATGGAGGCTAAAGAGCATCCTACTAAGGAATGAATGGGTCAACCAGGAAATTAAAGAATTAAAAAAATTCATGGAAACCAATGAAAGTGAAAACACAACTCTTCAAAACCTTTGGGATAGAGCAAAGGGAGTCCTGACAGGAAAGTATATAGCAAAACAAGCCTTTCTCAAGAAACAAAAAAAGGTCTCAAATAAACAACCTAACCCTACACCTAAAGGAGCTGGAGAAAGAACAGCAAATAAAGCCTAAACCCAGCAGGAGAAGAGAAATAATAAAGATCAGAGCAGAAATCAATGCAATAGACACCAAAAGAAAAGTAGAACATATCAACAAAACTAGGAGCTGTTCTTTGAAAGAATTAACAAGATTGATAAACCCCTGGCCAGACTTATCCAAAAGAAAAGAGAAAGAACCCAAATCAACAAAATCATGAATGAAAGAGGAGAAATCACATCCAACACCAAAGAAATACAAACAATTATAAGAATATATTATGAGGAACTCTATGCCAGCAAATTAGATAACCTGGAAGAAATGGGTGCATTCCTAGAGATATATCAACTACCAAAATTGAACCAGGAAGAAATAGAAAACCTGAACAGAACTATAACCACTAAGGAAATTGAAGCAGTCATCGAAAATCCCAACAAACAAAAGCCCAGGGCCAGATGGCTTCCCAGGGCAATTCTACCAAACATTTAAAGAATTAATACCTATTCTCCTGAAACAGTTCCAAAAAATAGAAATGGAAGGAAAACTTCCAAACTCGATTTATGAGGCCACCATTACCTTGATCCCAAAACCAGACAAAGACCCCATCAAAGAGGAGAATTACAGACCAATATCCTTGATGAACATGGATGCAAAAATTCTCACCAAAATACTAGCCAATAGGATCCAACAGTACATTAAAAGGATTATTCACCATGACAAAGTGGGATTTATCCCTGAGCTGCAGGGTTGGTTCAACATCCGCAAATTAATCAATGTGATACAATACATTAACCAAAGAAAGAACAAGAATCATATGATCCTCTCAATAGATGCAGAAAAAGCATTTGACAAAGTACAGCATCCTTTCTTGATCAAAACTCTTCAGAGTATAGGGCTAGATGGTACATACCTCAATATCATAAAAGCCATCTATGAAAAACCTACAGTGAATATCATTCTCAATGGGGAAAAGCTGAGAGCTTTTCCCCTAAGGTCAGGAACGCGGCAGGGATGTCCACTATCACCACAGCTATTCAACATAATATTAGAAGTCCTAGCCAGAGCAATCTGACAACAAAAAGAAATCAAAGGCATCCAAATCAGCAAAGAAGAACTCAAACTCTCACTCTTTGCAGATGATATGATACTGTATGTGGAAAACCCAAAAGACTCCACCCCAAAACTGCTAGAACTCATACAGGAATTCAGTAAAGTGGCAGGATATGAAATCAATGCACAGAAATCAGTGGCATTCCTATACACCAACAACAAGACAGAAGAGAGACAAATCAAGGAGTCGATCCCATTTACGATTGCACCCAACCATAAGATACCTAGGAATAAATCTAACCAAAGAGGCAAAGGATCTGTACTCAGAAAACTATAAAATACTCATGAAAGAAATCGAGGAAGACACAAAGAAATGGAAAAACGTTCCATGCTCATGGATTGGAAGAACAAACATCGTGAAGATGTCAATGCTACCTAGAGCAATCTACACATTCAATGCAATCTCCATCAAAATACCATCCACTTTTTTCAACGAAATGGAACAAATAATCCTCAAATTTCTATGGAACCAGAAGAGACCCCGAATAGCCAGAGGAATGTTGAAAAAGAAAAGCAAACCTGGTAGCATCACAATTCTGGACTTCCAGCTCTATTACAAAGCTGTCATCATCAAGACAGTATGGTGCTGGCACAAAAACAGACACATCAATCAATGGAACAGAATAGAGAGCCCAGAAATGGACCCTGAACTCTATGGTCAACTCATCTTTGACAAAGCAGGAAAGAATGTCCAATGGAAAAAAGACAGTCTCTTCAACAAAGGGTGTTGGGAAAATTGGACAGCCACGTGCAGAAGAATGAAACTGGACCATTTCCTTACACCACACACAAAAATAGACTCCAAACAGTTGAAAGACCTAAACATGAGACAGGAGTCCATCAAAATCCTAAAGGAGAACACTGGTAGCAACCTCTTCGACCTCAGCCGCAGCACTTCTTCCTAGAAACATCGCCAAACAAGGGCAAAAATGAACTATTGGGATTTCATCAAGATAAAAAGCTTTTGCACAGCAAAAGAAACAGTCCACAAAACCAAAAGACAACCGACAGAATGGGAGAAAATATTTGCAAATGACATATCAGATAAAGGGCTAGTATTAAAAATCTATAAAGAACTTATCAAACTCAACACCCAAAGAACAAATAATCCAATCAAGAAATGGGCAGAAGACACGAACAGACATTTTTCCAAAGAAGACATCCAGATGGCCAGCAGACAGATGAAAAAGTGCTCAACATCGCTCGGCATCAGGGAAATCCAAATCAAAACCTCCATGAGATACCACCTCACACCAGTCAGAATGGCTAAAATTAACAAGTCAGGAAAGGACAGATAATGGCGGGGAGGCGGAGAAAGGGGAACCCTCCTACACTGTTGGTGGGAATGCAAGCTGGTGCAACCACTCTGGAAAACAGTATGGAGGTTCCTCAAACAGTTGAAAATAGAACTACCATACAATCCAGCAATTGCCCTACTAGGTATTTACCACAAAGATACAAATGTAGGGATCTGAAGGGGTACGTGCACCCCAATGTTTATAGCAGCAATGTCCACAATAGCCAAACTGTGGAAAGAGCCAAGATGTCCATCGACAGATGAATGGATAAAGAAGAGGTGGTATATATACACAATGGAATATTATGCAGCCATCAAAAGGAATGAGATCTTGCCATTTGCAATGACGTGGATGGAACTGGAGGGTGTTATGCTGAGCGAAATAAGTCAATCCGAGAAAGACATGTATCATATGATCTCACTGATATGAGGAATTCTTAATCTCAAGAAACAAACTGAGTGTTGCTGGAGTGGTGGGGGTGGGAGGGATGGGGTGGCTGGGTGGTAGGCATTGGGTAGGGTATGTGCTATGGTGAGCGCTGTGAATTGTGCAAGACTGTTGAATCACAGATCTGTACTTCTGAAACAAATAATGGAACATATGTTAAGAAAAAAGAAGAAGAAGAAGATAGCAGGAGGGGAAGAATGAAGGGGAGTAAGTCGTAGGGGGAGAGGAACCATGAGAGATGATGGACTCTGAAAAAACAAACTGAGGGTTCTAGAGGGGAAGAGGGTGGGGGGATGGGTTAGCCTGGTGATGGGTATTAAAGAGGGCACATTCTGCTGGAGCACTGGGTGTTATGCACAAACAATGAATCATGGAACACTACATAAAAAACTAATGATGTAATGTATGGTGATTAACATAACAATAAAAATTTTAAAAAAACTTGTATGTGTGTGTATATAAAATGAAAATAAGTTGTAGGGTCAAGTAATTATAAATGGGTTTTTCAACTAATAAATGGCTGGCAAGAGAATCAAAACTCAAGTGGGGCACAGGACAATTCTTTTTTTTTTAATTTTTGAAAATTTTTTACTGTTATGTTAATCACCATACATTACATCATTAGTTTTTGATGTAGTGTTCCATGATTCATTGTTTGTGCATAACAACCAGTGCTCCATGCAGAACGTGCCCTCCCCAATACGCATCACCAGGCTAACCCATCCCCCCACCCCCCTCCCCTCTAGAACCCTCAGTTTGTTTTTCAGAGTCCATCGTCTCTCATGGTTTGTCTCCCCCTCCAATTTCCCCGCCTTCATTCTTCCTCTCCTGCTATCTTCTTTTTTTTTTTCTTAACATATATTGCATTTCGAGTCTATTTTTGTGTGTGTTATAAGGAAATAGTCCAGTTTCATTCTTCTGCATGTGGCTGTCCAATTTTCCCAACACCATTTGTTGAAGAGACTGTCTTTTTTTCCATTGGACATTCTTTCCTGCTTTGTCAAAGATCAATTGTAGAGTTGAGGGTCCATTTCTGGGTTCTCTGTTCTGTTCCATTGATCTATGTGTCTGTTTTTGTGCCAGTACCATACTGTCTTGATGATGACAGCTTTGTAATAGAGCTGGGAGTCCGGAATTCTGATGCCGCCAGCTTTGCTTTTCTTTTTCAACATTCCCCTGGCTTTTCGTGGTCTTTTCTGGTTCCATACAAATTTGAGGATTATTTGTTCCATTTCTCTGAAAAAAGTGGATAGTATTTTGACGGGGATTACATTGAATGTGTAGATTGCTCTAGGTAGCATTGACATCTTCACAATATTTCTTCTTCCAATCCATGAGCATGGAATATTTTTCCATTTCTTTGTGTCTTCCTCAATTTCTTTCATGAGTGTTTTATACTTTTCTGAGTACAGATTCTTTGCCTCTTTGGTTAGATCTGGTTTTGGCTGCAAGTGTAAATGGGTATCTATGGTTTTGGGTGCAATTGTAAATGGGATCGACTCCTTAATTTCTCTTTCTTCTGTCTTGTTGTTGGTGTATAGGAATGCCACTGATTTCTGTGCAGTGATTTTATATCCTGCCGCTTTACTGAATTCCTGTGTGAGTTCTAGCAGCTTTGGGGTGGGGTCTCTTGGGTTTTCCACATAAAGTATCATATCACCTGCAAAGAGTCAGAGTTTGACTTCTTCTTTGCCAATTCGGATGCCTTTGATTTCTTTTTGTTGTCAGATTGCTGTGGCTAGGACTTCTACTACTATGTTGAATAGCAGTGGTGATAGTGGACATCCCTGCCGTGTTCCTGACCTTAGCAGGAAAGCTCTCAGTTTTTCCCTATTGATAATGATATTCGCTGTAAGTTTTTCATAGATGATTTTTATGATATGGAGGTATGCACCCTCTATCCCTATACTCTGAAGAGTTTTAATCAAGAAAGGATGCTGTACTTTGTCAAATGCTTTTTCTGCATCTATTGAGAGGATCATAGGATTCTTGTTCTTTCTTTTGTTAATGTATTGTATCACGTTGATTGATTTGCGGATGTTGAACCAGCCTTGTAGCCCAGGGATAAATCCCACTTGGTCCTAGTGAATAATCCTTTTAATGTACTGTTGGATCCTATTGGGTAGTATTTTGGTGAGAATTTTTGCATCATGTTCATCAAGGATATTGGTCTCTAATTCTCCTTTTTGATGGGGTCTTTGTCTGGTTTGGGTTTCAAGGTAATGGTGGCCTCATAAAATGAATTTGGACGTTTTCCTTCCATTTCTAATTTTTGGAACGGTTTCCAAAGAATGGGTATTAATTCTTCTTTAAATGTTTGGTAGAATTGCCCTGGGAAGCCATCTGGCCCTGGGCTTTTGTTTGTTGGGAGATTTTCGATGACTGCTTCAATTTCCTTAGTGGTTATAGGTCTGTTCAGGTTTTCTATTTCTTCCTGGTTCAGTTTTGGTAGTTGATACATCTCTAGGAATGCATCCATTTCTTCCAGATTATCTAATTAGCTGGCATATAGTTCTTCATAATATGTTCTTATAATTGTTTGTATTTCTTTGGTGTTGGTTGTGATCTCTCCTCTTTCATTCATGATTTGTTGATTTGGGTCATTTCTCTTTTCATTTTGATAAGTCTGGCCAGGGGTTTATCAATGTTATTAAATCTTTCAAAGAATCAGCTCCTTGTTTCGTTGATCTGTTCTACTGTTCTTTTGGTTTCTATTTCATTGCTTTCTGCTCTGATCTTTATTATTTCTCTTCTCCTGCTGGGTTTAGGCTTTATTTGTGGTTTTTTTTCTCTAGCTCCTTTAGGTGTAGGGTTAGGTTGTGTATTTGAGACCTTTTTTTGTTTCTTGAGAAAGTCTTGTATTGCTCTTTAGCCTCCATGTACTTGAGTTCTTTCTGACTTTCCTCTTGTGATTGAGTTCTAGTTTCAAAGCATTGTGGTCTGAAAACATGCAGGGAATAATCCCATTCCTTTGGTACCGGTTGAGACCTGATTTTTGACCGAGGATGTGATCTATTCTGGAGAATGTTCCATGGGCACTAGAGAAGAATGTGTATTCCGTTGCTTTGGGATGGAATGTTCTGAATATGTCTGTGAAGTCCATTTGGTCCAGTGTGTCATTTAAAGTCTTTATTTCCTTGTTGATCTTTTGCTTAGATGAACTGTCCATTTCAGTGAGGGGATGTTAAAGTCCCCCACTTTATTGTATTGCTGTCGATGTGTTTCTTTGCTTTTGTTATTAATTGCCTTATAGAACTGGCTGCTCCCATGTTAGGGGCATAGATATTTACAATTGTTAGATCTTCTTGTTGGATAGACCCTTTAGGTAGGAAATAGTGTCCTTCCTCATCTCTTATTACAGTCCTTGGTTTAAAATCGAATTTGTGTGATAGAAGGATTGCCACCCAGCTTTCTTTTGGCGTCCATTAGCATGGTAAATGGTTTTCCACCCCCTCACTTTCAATCTGGGGGTGTCTTTCGGTCTAAACTGAGTCTTTTGTAGACAGCATATTGATGGGTCTTGTTTTTTAATCCAATCTGATAGCCTGTGTCTTTTGACTGGGGCATTGAGCCCATTTACATTCAGGGTAACTATAGAAAGGTATGAATTTAGTGCCATTGTATTGCCTGTAAGGTGACTGCTATTGTATATTGTCTGTGTTCCTTTCTGATCTGTGCTGCTTTTAGGCTCTCTCTTTGCTTAGAGGACCCCTTTCAATATTTCTTGTAGGGTTGGTTTCGTGTTTGCAAATTCCTTTAGTTTTTGTTTGTCCTGGAAGCTTTTTATCTCTCTTTCTATTTTCAATGACAGCCTAGCTGGATATAGTATTCTTGGCTGCATATTTTTCTCATTTAGTGCTCTGAATATATCATGCCAGTCCTTTCTGACCTGCCAGGTCTCTGTGGATAGGTCTGTTGCCAATCTAATATTTGTACCATTGTAGTTTACATACCTCTTCTCCTGAGCTGCTTTCAGGATTTTCTCTTTGTCTCAGAGACTCGTAAGTTTTACTATTAGATGTCGGGGTGTTGACCTATTTTTATTGATTTTGAAAGGGGTTCTCTGTGCCTCCTGGATTTTGATGCCTGTTTCCTTCCTTACATTAGGGAAGTTCTCTGCTATAATTTGCTCCAATATACCTTCTGCTCCTCTCTCTCCTTCTTCTTCTCTGGAATCCCAAGTATTCTAATGTTGTTTCATCTTATTGTATCGCTTATCTCTTGAATTCTGCCCTCATGATCCAGTAGTTGTTCATCTCTCTTTTTCTCAGCTTCTTTACTTTCCATCATTTGGTCTTCTATATCACTGATTCTCTCTTCTGCCTAGTTTATCCTGGCAGTTAGCTCCCCCATTTTTTATTGCACCTCATTAATAGCCTTTTTGATTTCGACTTGGTTAGATTTTAGTTCTTTTATTTCTCCAGGAAGGGTTTCTCTAATAACTTCCATGCTTTTTTCAAGCCCAGGTAGTATCTTTAAAATCATGATTTTGAACTCTAGGTCTGACATCGTACTAATGTCCATATTGAGTAGGTCTCTGGCAGTTGGTACTACCTCTTGTTCTTTTTGTTAAGGTGATTTTTTCCATCTTGTCATTTGCCCAGAGGAGAATAGATGAATCAGAGAACAAAATGCTAACAGGGTAACAGTGTCCCCAGAAAATATACTCTAAACAAATCAGAAAAGACCTGAAACCAGGGGAATAGAAGGGGAAAGAAAGAAAAAAGAACAAGAAAAAAAAATGATAAAAACAAAAATAGAATAAAGCAAACCAAAAAAAGAACAAAAGAAACAGACTATGATCAGCCTGGTGCATAGATCAGTGCCATACACCAGATTTTGGGTGCATTTTGGTCTGTTAGAAGAAATTGTCTCCCAAAATTTTAAAGAAAGAAACCTTATATATGTACAAAAACAGGGTTGATATGATGAAGGGATGGAATATGACTGTAAAGGTGAAAATTTAAAAAAATTTTATAAAAGGAATTGATAAGACGTTGTTTGAAAAAAGAAAGAGGATTTAAATAAAAAAAAAAGAGAGAACGTGATCAGGCAGGAGATTAGAAGAAAGTCATACACTAGAGATTTAGGGCATATTTTGATCTGTTTGAAGAAACTGTATCTCAAAATTTTAAAGAGAACAACTTTTATATATCTATATCTATATCTATATCTATACACATATATATACATATATATATATATATATATTTATATATATATATATATATGCCCAAAATAAGGGTAACTACTATGAAGGGATAGAATATGACTCTAAAAATGAAAAATAAAAATGTTTTTTTAAAAAGGAATAAGACATTGGTTGAGAAAGGGAAAAAGAAAAATTCCCCAAAAAAAAAAGACAGTTAAAAAAAATTAACTTTGAAATACTAAAGAATCATGGTAAAAAGGCCATGGATTCTATTTGCAGTATTCCCTCAGCACCGGAGTTCTGTCGCACTCCTTGATCGGTAAACTTCGTCTTGGCTGGCTGTTCGTGCTGATCTTCTGGGGGAGGGGCCTGTTGCCGTGGTTCCCAAATGTCTTTGTCGGAGGCGGAATTGCTCCGCCCTTGCCAGGGCCGGGCTAAGTAATCTGCTTGGGTTTGCTCTTGGGAGCTTTCGTTCCCTTGAAGCTTTCCATTAGGCTTTGGAGGACGAGAATGAAAATGGCGGCCTCCCAATCTCCGCCCTGGAGGAGCCGAGAACTCGGGGCCCCACTCCTTAGTGCACCCCCAGAGAAAAGCAGTCAATCACTCCCGTCTTCCCGGTCTCCAGCTGCATTCCGTGCTCACCCAGCCCATGACCAAGTGTTTCTATCTCTGGCACCCGACCCCGTGTGGAGTCTCCAAACCCAGCAGATCCCTGTGGTGCACTCCTGCGCCCTCCTCCCGGGGGAGGAAGGTGAGTCTCCCCAGATCTGCCACTTGTTGGGTCCCTGCTGGAAGAGCAGTGGCCCGACTATGCTGGGTATCGCGGTTTAGGGCAACCTCGAGCTGAGAACCCGTGCCTCAGCTCCATCTCTGCAGCCGGCTTCCCCGCTCCAATGCCTGGGACCTCTGCTGCACTCAGGCACCCCCGGTCTTTCTGTGACCCCGAGGGTCCTGAGACCACAGTGTCCCAGTAAGTGTTCCACCCCCCGCTTAGCCACTGGAACGACGTCCCTTGGTGGAACCGACTTCTAAAAGTTCCGATTTTGTGCTCCGTGGCTCTAGCACTTGCCAGAAGCGGCCCACGGAGGCCCCCTCCCCGGCCGTCTATCCTTCCAAATATCGCCTCGGATTCACTTCTCCGCACGTCCTACCTTCCAGAAAGTGGTCGCTTTTCTGTTCAGAGAGTTGTTGTTATTCTTTTCTTCGATCTCCTCTTGAGTTCGTAGGTGTTCAGAATGGTTTGATCCCTATCCAGCTGAATTCCTGAGAGCAGACAAAATCCAGGTCTCCTACTCCTCTGTCATCTTGCTCCCCCATCGGGCACAGGAAAATTCTTGACTGTAACAGCGCATCACAGCATCCCTACCATCTCTGGTCCCCATTCACTAAATGCCAGTTGATGCTCCTATTCATTAGGACAACCAGAAATGTCACCTAAATCTCCAAAGCATCTCCTGCAAGTAGCACCACATAAGATTAAAGTCACAAGACATGAACTGTTCTCCTTGCATTACCTAAGTCAGCGCCTGACCTTGCACAAGTCATCGTCTATTGCCCAGCCCCCTGGTCTCCTAGTTGAAGGCACTGGCCTAGATCAAGGGTAACCAAGTTAAATGCCAATGGGCAAGGCAGGTAACATAATCTAAAGGTATAAAGAAAATATCACATAGCTTGGTTCACCTCTCCTGATTCCATTTTTGACAGATACATAGAGAAAAACAATTATTTTCTTAAAAACATGAGCAGCAGCTCAAAGGCAATATAATGGCATAAAGGAAAGCTGACGCTTGGCCTCGATGCTGGGGTCACAGAGGGAGGAGTGAGACCAGATAACAAGAGAGACGCACCTGTCCTCCAAGGTACAGTGGCTACTGAACTTCATCTAATTGTTATAGGTGGGGTTGCCAGCCCTGCGTTGCTCTACTTTTCACTTTTTCAAAATAAACCCAAAAGTCAGATGTTTTAAATATAAAACTTCTAACTAATGAAATGCTGGTTCACATCTTTTAAGACATCATTAAAGTCAAGCAAAACATATGTATAAGAAGATTTCACTCAGGTGTCCACTTCGTTCCCACTATCTTTCCTTCCATCTCTGAAAGTCATTCTAACTCAAACCCTAGCATGTTACCTTGGGGGGCAGTGTTATAGAGGAAATTACTGAAATTACAAAAGACATAGTTGTTCAAGGGTACAAGTTTCGTCCAGAAAGCTGGAATTTGGTGTCTTTCATTTCAGACATGAAAATCAGAAAGCCCATTACAAGACTGTTTGAAAGCTAAACTGTTTATCTAATTTAAATAAGCCAGCACACCCAGCCAAGTCTACAAAATGTATAGGACTTTCTTGCGAGCTTATTTATTTATGTTCTTTAAGAATAGGACAGGATGCAAAGCCTAAATTTTCTTTAAATATAGCACCACCTCTGACATTGTTTATACTTTCCCCTTTGCAATGTTTCCAGGCACACTTTAAAGCAAAGCGATAAGAAGGAAGGAAAAGGGAAGTCACTTACACCGGAGCATGAGGGACATTAAGTGTCTGCCCTAGAGGGTGTGGACGAAGTTCTTCAGCTGCCCTTGTTTTATTTTCTGTTTTGTTTTGTTTTGTTTTTTAAGAGGGAGTCACTAAACCTCACTCTACATCTGGAGTGCGCTCCGTCGGAAGTACAGGAATGCCATAAATCTCCTCTATCAAGGGTCGTTATACCAGTGGGACAAAAAGGCAAGCGATGTGTATGTTAGGTCTGCAGCTCAGTCTGCCCAGTTATCAGCAAGTGGAAGGAAGTTGGAGTCACAGGATATGGCAGGTTAGAAAACAGTAGACAGAATGCTGAGGAACAATGCCCAGCTTCCCTGGAAGGCCGGTCCTCTTTGGACCCTTCCAAGTTAAGCCCGAGAGTCTGTTTGAGCAGGGGCAATGGCAGGAAGTCAGTCTATTTTCAGAACAGATCTTTGTGCTTAGAAGGCAGCCCAAGGTAATGAGCACACATTTCAGAATTTGACAGATGCTGGCTCAAATCTTGGATGCTCAAGTTGTCAGCTTTACATTTTGGGGAAATTCTCTTTATTTTTTATGCTATATATTATTTCTCTCATGTGCAAGAGGATATGCAGATTTGCAAGATTAAAATGTGGCTTTGCAAGATTAAAAATTATAATCAATATTAAGTGGAAAGCATATTTCCTGATAGTAAGTGTTCAATAAGTTTAGATTTCTTTTCTTGTTTCCCTTTCTGAAAGCAAACAAACTATGGCTCTATCTTGAATACAGGTGCTGGGATAGTAAGTTTTTTGAGAGGTCCTAGACAATATTCTAATAACAATATCTTTGACTCCAGGTTCTCAAATTTAGTATCAGAAATACCTAGAATTGGACAGGTCACTACCTAGCATCTACTCCAAAGGTTACATCTTGCCCTACTCCCCGTTAGTCCCCATCTCCTGCTGGCTAATCTGCAATAAGTGTTCATTTATTCTCACTGTCCCGATGAGAAAACTGAGGCTCAGGGAGCTTAAGGAATTTGTCCAAGGTGATCTAGCTATTAAGTAGCTAATGTAGGCTTAGAAACCACATCAGTTTGAGGCCAGAGTTTGGAAACGTAACTGTCATGCAGACTAACAAGTAGTAGGACCTCCCTTTACTCTAGCAGAAAGGGTCTGGAAACACTTAGCTATGTCTTCACCTGATGGCACATTGGAGAAATCATTTGGCCATCTGAGAGGACACTGTGTGGCAGCTTATTCAATGTTTCCCCAGGTCAAAATGCCCATCCAGTGGCTTAACCTTCTTGTTTGAATCCCCAGGGACTAGTTGCCTCTCCAGTTTCTCTGAGAATTGAACCTTCAAGCCTAAGTGGTCAGCTTGGAAATGGCATTCTTATTCCACTTTCCCATAGCCTTCTCAGCCTTTACTCTCTTCCCTGCAAATATCTGTCTTCAAATCTGGGAATAATGCCCACACTTTTCTTATGATCCAGCCTCAACATGAGCTCTCTCATGAGACTTCTCTGGGAGACTCCCTTCCTTGGCACAATTAATTATCCTAGAGGTCAGAAGAACTTTAGACCCAAATGGACCTGGATTTGAATCCTGATACTGCTCATTGCTAGCTGTGTGACCTTGGTAATATGCTTGAGCTTTGTATACTTTCATTATCCTCATCTGTAAAATGCTGTAATCAACCTTAGAGGGTTGGTGTGAGTAGGAAACAATCATATCTTTTAAGATTTTAACACAGTGACTGACACATATAGTGAGTCTTATCTAGCTTTTCTAGATGTGCCACTTTCTAGTTGTGTGGCCTTAGGCAAGCTACTTAAACATTTTGTGCTTCAGTTGTCACACCTGAAAATGAGGAAAATAATATTTACTGCACAAAATTATTACAGTGAGGATTAAAGACAATACCTGAAAAGTGCTTTATATAAAACCTGGCAAATAAAAATGGATTTCCTCTTATGTTATATGCTTCCTAGAAAAATTCTCTATGGTGCTTATTCTACCATATAGATTTCAAGTTTGAAAAGCCTAGTAACTTTCCTACAGTCAAAAGCCATTAGTACAATTGTGCATTTATACCCATTTATAATGTAGGATTTTGTTCTCTAATGCCAGTTTTCTCAAGTGAGATCTTGGAAAAATCCTTGGAGTTTAAATATCCTTTTTATTCATAAGAAATTGATCCAATAAATCATTGGTTCAGTGTCATTTCTTGAAAGTCAATGTGAGACATTGAAGAGCCTTCCCTCTGACAAATGGCTCTTCTCAGAGTGACCATTTTTCCCCATTTTTCATTTGTTAATATGGATCTCATTTGCACTGAAACTCATTCCTGAGTGTATAAAATCTGAAGCAATTCTAAATATGATTTAGGATAAGTAATTTGAGGTGGGGAGTTTGAGATAGGCTGGCTCGGGCTGTGCAAACCCTACCTTGGAGCTGGTATCCCAATTTATAGTACTGTACCCTCCTATGGATCAACCAAATAAATGTTCTCAGTTTCTAACAGATATTTGAGAGAGTAATTAGAATAAGAAAAAAAACAGATAACTACTAAAAGTAAATTATAATTCAGCAAACATTATCTAATGCATATTATGTTTTAAAGTTTTTATCTAGATGTTGTGATATGTGGCAACTATTTCAAAGCATTGAATTTATTTTGCAGCAAAACATATTTAATACTATATTTTGAACACCTATCATGGGAATAAAAATTAAAAAAGAAACAGAAGTAGGTGAAATTAAATTAAGTCTAAATTTTTAGTCACTTTTAATTTATATTATCTAATAACAAAGAATATACCACATTTTTGTCTTAATATAAATTTCAAAAAGTTTAAAAGCTTATGTCATACAAAGTATGTTCTCAAACCACAGTAAAATACAAATTTAAAAATAAGCATTAAAAAGATCTCTAGAAAATTCCTATGTATGTGGAAACTAAAAAACAAATTTCAAAAGAGATGAGTCAGTGAGAAAACTTAAAAGAAAAATTAGAAAGCCTTTTGAACCAAAAAAAAATTATACACACACACACACACACACACACACTTCAATATGTGGGATGTTGCTAAGGCAGTATTTAGAGGAAAATTTGCAGAAATAAAAGCCTATATTAGAAAGCAAAATAAGTTTCAAAACAGTAACATGAGCTTAAAAAACTGGAAAAAAGAAAGAAGAAAACAACAACAAAATAAACAGTAGAAACAAAATAATCACATCTTAAATCAATAAAATAGAAAATAGGAAAAAAAATAGAGAAAATTAATGAATCCAAAACCCACTTCTTTGAGGACCATAAAATTAATTGATCACAAGACTAATCATGAAAGAAAGAGTAAAGACAAATTACTCATGTCAAGAATAAGAGAGAAATATAGCCACAGATTCTTTATATATGAAAAGGGTAATGAGAAAATATTACAAACAACTATATGCTAATAAATTTGACAACTTAAATAAAATGCACAGGTTCCTGGAAACATTCAAATACCGAAACTCACTCAAGAAGAAATAGATAGCCTGAATAGCCCTATGTCTATTAAAGGAATTTAACTTGCGTTTAAATAATTTCCCACAAAGAAAACTCTAGTCACAATTGGCTTCACTGGAGAATTCTACAAACAAACCAACAAGCAAACAACCCTAACAACCACACAAACTCTTAAAGACAATTAAAGAGGAAGGAATACTTCCCAACTTATTCTATGAGACCAGCATCACTCTGACATCAAAACCAGACCCCAAAATATTACAATAATAGAAAAGTCAGGGCCAATATTGCTCAGGAAGGTAAAAGCAAAAAATCTTAATAAAATTTGAGCAAATTCAATGCAACCATACATAAAGATCTGAGAGGGTTCATCCCAAAAGTTCAAAGTTAGTGCACAAAAATTAATCAACATAACTGACCATGTTAACTAGCTGCAAGAGAAAAACCATAAGATCATATAATATATGCTGAAAAATGCCTTTGACAAAATTTAATATCTATTCCTTTTTTAAAAAAGATGTATTTATTTATTTGTCAGAGTGAGAGAGTGAGAGCACAAGCAGGGGGAGTGGCAGGCAGTGGGAGAAGCAGGCTCCCCACTGAGCAAGGAGCCTGATGCAGGACTCGATCCCAGGACCCTGGGATGACGACCTGAGCTGAAGGCAGATGCTTAACTGACTTGAGCCACCCAGGTGCCCCTGTAATATCTATTCCTAATAAAAACTTCCTAAAGCTAGAAAGAGAAAGGAAGTTTATCAATTTGATAAAGAACATATACCAAAAACTTAGAATTAGTAACCTAATGAAAAAAAAAAAAACAGAATGCTTTCCCCCTAAAATCATGAACACAGCAATGATGTCTGCTTCCACTGTTGCTATTCAACATTGTACTGAAGAATCTAGCCAGTGAAATAAGGCACAAAAAGTAATAAACATCCATATTGGAAAGGGAAAAAAATGTATCTGTTTTCACTCATAGAAGACATGATTATGTACATCAAAAATTCTATAGAATCTACACCCTCTGCCAAAATGCTAGTATAACTAGTAAGTTAATTAGCAAAGTTCCAGGATTCAAGATAAATATGAAAAATCAATTGTATTTCTATATACCACAAAATATAAAATTGAAATTACAAAGAAATACCATTGAAAATACTATCAAAATTAGGAAATATTTAGGTATATATCTGACAAAAGATGTACAAGACAGGAATACTGAAAACTAGAAAACAATTCTGGAGAAATTAAGGAACTAGTCACAACCTACTTGGGAAGGGCATATTACCTCATTTTATTTTCTTCACATCACTTAACTCCATCTAAAAGTATCCTGTTTGTTTCCAGATTTATGAATTCATTTTCTGTCTTGCCCTGCCTAGCTCACTACTGTTTTTCAGTGCATTGAACATTACCAGCCACACAAGAGGCGCCTGCTGAATAAATGTGTGTTGAATGAATGAGCAAATGAGTTCATCGGTTTCTATTTAAGGCTTTGCGTTTAGTTTGGGGCTTGACAATCGCCCCCCCCAATACCATTTGCCAAAAACTTTTCCCTTAATTTCTAATCCCATGTCTATTAACGAGGAAATTAAGTCCAGATGTTTCTGAATCATCCACCCTGGACTCACCAGAATTTGGTGTTGCAAGAGCTGAGTTACGGAGCTTTTCCTTTAGTAAAACCCATGCCCAAAGAGGGAAATAAGCAACCCCCAGAGATACAGGATTAAAGGGAGGGGGAGAAAAAAAGCTTGGACATTTCTAAATTGTATTTCCAGTTGGAAAGTCTTACAGGAATTGGTAGGGAATGGGGGTGGTATCTAGTCACCTCTATCCTTAGTTTTCTCTGCTAGGACAGGGCAACTTCATGTGGACTGCCCTACTAAGAAATCTTGGCTTCTCCAATGGTTAGTGAAACCTCCTACCCGAATCTTTTACCCTCAGATAAAATCAGGGCAGGTTGCCACCTCCCATTCTCATAATTAACCTTATTTGATGCATTACTTCAGGGGCAGAAGTCCAGTGGGGATATTAGGACATGTCTGTCATCCAGTAACAGATCTTTCAAAATCTGGAAAAAAAGCAAGTCTGTTTGGAAATTGCAGACTCAGCCTTCTGTTTGCTTGTTGTGTGTGTGTGTTAGTATAGGCTTCAGGAATGAGTAGGAGCTTTCAAACAAGATAGATTTGTGTTTCGATTCCACTTCTATTTACTGATAGTGTCCTTTGGGCATTACATAAATTCTTTGAGCCTCTGTTTATTTTTTTAATTGAGTTAAAATAGTATAAAATTGTTATGATGATGAAATTAGATTTTTTTGTAAAGAGCCTGTCAAAATACCCAGTACTATTAGAAATATTAGAAGACAGAGAAAATAAAGGAAAAAATAAAAAAATGAGAGAAAGGGAGAGAGAGGAAGGAAAAAAGGGAAGAAATGGAAGGAAGGAGGATAGACAGTGGTATGTAGGTAAATGATTAACAATTTAAAAACTGGTTCTGTAGTAAATACATAAATAAATAAAGATCAAGCAATCAATCAACCTGGATTCATATCGCTTGCCAATTTCCATGGTGAATATATTCTCACCATGGCCAATTACAAGCTTTCAATGGGAAGTCAACCAGCTCACAAAATTTCTGAAAATTCAATAATCAATTCCTGCAAGCTGATACAGGGCAGTACCTACACACCACCGAGGAATAGCTGCAAAAGGCCATATTTTTGGGAAAATAAACACTGGTCAGTCAATCTATGACTGTGGTGGATCTAAATACAGTTTCACTTCAATTTAAATCCACAAATATTAATCTTCACCTTTTTAAAAAGGGTGCTGCCCTTGAAGCTTCAACATGAGATGGGCTTTACAAAACTTTATCAATTTATTATATTTTGGGGGTCTGGAATTTGGGGCTTCCAGGATTTATAAAGAAGAACTGAAGACAAATAGCACTTTCTGAACTCATAAGCAGGACAATTTGTGGGTTTTAACTAGTGATCTGCCTGACCTACTTTTAAAATACCCTCTGAGCTGATAAAGTGGATTCCACACATAGGGATATGATGAGTTCTCAAGCATTTTCTCCAGGATAAAATGCAAATACAGTCTTAATAGGGAATTGTATTTTGACCATTATCATCCTTTAATACCCCAGTGTTTGATTTGCTTACTTCACAACCAATTATTCAGCAAGAATCTTAAGGAAAGTGGCAAGTTTAGGTAAGTTTTAAGATGAGGTCAGGAGAGTCAAAATTACCATAAATCCTAGGTCACTGGAGAGAGCTTGACACTAGATTGAGTGTGGCTGCGGTGGGCCCTGAGCCACATGAAGGGAAGAAGTAACCAGAGATCTTTGGTGCAGAGTATAAGGGGGAATTTGGGAACAGGTCCTACATGACAACATTGAGGTTTTTTGTTTTTGTTTTTACAATATTTTAATTAAAAAGAAAGAAACCTGTATTCTTACTGTTTGCATGATACTGGGGCAAATCACTTACCCATTCTGGATCAGTTAACTTACCTTTAAAAAGGGAGCACTGTACCAGCCAATTTTTGTGAGTTTCCTGGGAAGTAACACATGCATCTGGTAGGAGGCGAGGTATAAGCTTAATGACCAGTTCCTTGTTTTCTTAGGTTTCTCTCTCCTTCATAATTTTTCTCTGTAAGAAGGAGTGAATGGAAAGACATGAAAGTGTTTCATCATGTAGACAGTGAGACAAGTTAATGTCAAATGTGTGTGTGTGTGTGTGTGTGTGTGTGTGTGTGTGTGTCAGTGGGTTGCAGTATGGACATCTGATTTCAACTCAGTAGGCAGAGGAATGCTTTAATACAACCACATGGTTCTATTTAATTCCTTAGAAGGTACCAGGCTAGCTTAGGGAACTCTTGACCCCTCCTTTAGAGCCAATTTCAAACTCTGTGTCTAATTCTCCCAGCAGAAACCAGCCCCCCTTTGCTGTTTGCAGCTTCTTTTTCCTCTATGCTAAGTACACCTTCTATGCTGCCTTGTCACATAGTTTTGCTGAGTCTGGGTTTGTGAGTTTCCTCCTTTGCTTGGAAGAAGCACAGGCCTTCTTTGGATTACTTCAGGTAATGAATTATTGTAATAAAATGCATGGCCATAAAAATACAGAGAAGCTCTACTAGGTCTCCTGGGAACCAGGAGTATCCCACCATCTGGCTTCTGGAAAGAATGGAGATAGTCAGAATTCTTGGCCTCAGAGAGATGGAAAGACCTTCAAGAATAGGAAGGTCCCCTGGGTCCCAGCAAGCACCCTTCTCACATATATAATGTGTACATGCAGGCATCCGGACACTGGCCAGCAGTCACCTGCGCCTCCCCTGGAATGGGGTTGCCTGTGGAGCCTCTGGACCTGAACTCCCCTCACCCTGACTCTACCATGCTCCCATTTTTCCTTCTCTGCCATCTGCTCATCTCTGAGAGAGAAAATCTGACTGTCAAGGTGGTCACTATTAAGCCCGTCCATGCCACCCACAGTATGCTAGCCGACTGACAGTCCTTGAGTCAGGTGTCCACTCCAAGCAAATCAGCCTTGGCCCGGGTGCTGGGTTCATACCTGGCACTAGGGAGACTTCCGACGTGAGTGGGTTGCATTTTTGGCGGAACTCCAACAAAAGTGGCTGTGGCGTGGCCAGCATTTAAAGTAAGGACTCCCTGGTGAACAATCTCAGCTCTATTAATGCTCTCTGAATTCCTTTTACAAGGTAAGTGAACTGTTTCTTGTGCATCTCCGCATCCCCATCAGCAGCTAATAGGTGCGGCGCAAATGCTTTTAAACTCCAATTTTACTGATTTCTCATTAGTTTGGCTTTAGCTTTTCGGCAATTCTGACTCTGGTTTAAAAAGAGTATATTTGTGCATGTGATATGATATGATGTGATGTGTGTGTGTGTGTGTGTGTGTGTGTGTGTGCACCACAGACAGCAGGGAACACATACAAAAGGCATTACAACCCTTCACAGAAAATAAAATAGCAGGTAAATGGTCTGGATCAAGTTTAAAAATAAATTTTAATAAGATGCCTTAGGGCCTCTCATCTAGAAAGAACTTGAAGTAGACCTATCACATCTTCCTTTATATTATTTTTTTCCCGACACAGCTGTGGACTCTATTAATGGCTATGGCCCAATTTCTATACTTAGATACCCAGTTTAAGCTTATCCAGATAAGCCCATTTATCTTAGAAATAAAACATATAGGTGTTTGCTATTCATGCTTCACCCACTTGGCTCCTCTCTAGAGCGATACCTTGAATGTGGTGAGAAGAAGACAATGAAAAGGGAAAGATTCCTGATCAGGAAAGATTGGTACATCCCCAAGCTTTATTGGCTTGGGGCCTCAGCTGTTGTTGGTCATACTTCTCCAGTGTGATGGATGGAAAAACATGAGAAACCATAGTTGTACCGAATTTTGTTGTATTTATCATACTATATCATGACATGGATTTGTACATCTTCAATCACACTAATCTGCTTCATTTATCTTAAAATCCCCATCACAATGCTGGCTACATAGCAGACTCAGTACATCTTTTCTAAATCAATGAATCTTCGAATACACAAATACACGAATGAATGAAAGTGCTTTGTCACCGCGGTCATTGTTGCTCATCTTGCCCTTCACCCTCTTGAATTCATGGACATGCATCTCATTCCCTTCCTACTCTTCATCTCTTCCTACTAGGCTTGTCAGATATAGAGAGATAACAGAGGACACCCAGTTAAGACAGGACTTCATATAATCGGGGCAAATATGCCCCACCTGAATGTGTTATCTGCAATCCAAATTTAACTGAGTCCTGTATTTTAACTGGCATGCCAACAGATGCAACCATTAAGTCCATGTTCATGCTACAGTTCTCCCCACCCCTTCTCCTGCCGCCCCCATTCTACTGCACCCCAGGCTCTCGCGACAGTGTCACACTGGGCTGCACTGGAATGGCTCTTGCTTTACTGAAAGGAGATGCCAGTCTTCTGCCTCGCCTAAAAGTGGACAGGGTCTCCACAAGCTTCCTAAAGAAAACAGGAGCCGCCAGGGAGAAGCCAGGCCTCCTGACTGAACACTTGCCTCTTTTGTCTCAAACAAAGAAAAGGGCTATTCACAAACCAAATTGATTAAAATTGAGGGAAATTGCCGGACCATTGATAATTGCAGCAAGAGGGCAGTGGTCACTTGGACTGATTGTCACTTCAGAGGGAGCTGCACACCAACAGCCAATCAAGGGCATTAGTAAGAAGCAACCTTTCAGTGACCCGCATTTCCCCCCTCGGGAAGCATTTCACACAAGTCTTTAAAGCCAGGCCTGAGCATTTTCCGTACCGTATTTACCTTTAATTCCCAAACCTAGGGGGACTGAAAATCATTCAGTCTCTAAATGTCTTTCACATGCTTAGGAGATGAATTAGACCAGTCCATTCGCCAGTCTTTGTAATAGGACAAGCTGGCCAAGACCTGCGGCCCCCACGCATCGCCGGGACTCTGGGCGCCCACCTTCCTGCACCCCCATCACTCAGTTCAGAAATGCTGCTTCTGTTCAGCACCATAAAAACCTGAGCACTTGTCTAGTTTCTGGGGGTTTTTCCCCCCTTACATCCGCTCACAGTGGCACTTTGACAAAGATAAATCTCTCTTGGTTTTAAAAGGAATCTGTATTTATAAATCCGGTGAAAGAATTTTGACCTGGGACCTAGGAGTCAAGGAGTGGTCCTGGCTCCGCCACAGACATGCTGAATGGTTTCTGGCAAGTTGTAGAACATTTCGAGACCACGACTTTCTCACTGAGAAAATAACAATGTTGGACATGGTCCACAGGTCAAAAGTGTGCTAATCATTGCAATACCTGGGGACTCCAGAGAAAAACTACTATAGAATTCATATATGATATTTAAATAATAGACTTTAAGTAATATGAATATTTGCTTCTCTGGAATTGCCATAGGCAATGCCAAAGTGGCAGTTCCAAAGGAAAAATATATGTACATGTATATTTGTGTGTTTGGGATCAGTAATCTGTAAATTGGAAATAAGCTCTCTGGGTGATTCTGAAGATTAGACAGGTCTGAAAATCATTAGAGAAAGAGGTCACTGGTTTTCTTCTGGTTAGCATTTCATGGTAGGAACACCAAAGCATTGTTCTCTCCTGACTGTTCCCAGGAGCCTGGAGGCTGTGCCCATAGGAGAGTAAGTGAGACAGGGCCTCCAAGGATGTTTCAGAGGTCAAAGGGGTCTGCTCTAGGAAGGCAAGAGCAGCTACCCTCTGTCTGCCAACGAGGAAACCACACACTCTTGCTGGAAGGGCACTTCCTTAAAGCAGAAGGACGGATGAATTGCTCGGTTGCCTCTGGGGACAGGCTGAGGTGAGTTCAGAGCTCTTCTTCACCCCTGCCCTGGCCTGTGGCACAGGAGGCTTTGGTTAGAAGAAGGGCTGTCTTATGACTGAAATTAGGCCAGGAAGATCCCTCTGCATGGGGATTCTGTGTTCTGATTGCAAATCTCCCACCATTTTGGGGCCTACATCTCCATTCTCTACAAGCACCTGCCCTATGGAAAGGGGGTTAGGTTGCTGCCAGGGGACTAGATTCTGGCTGCAGAGGCACCGCCAAACTGCTTACATGACTTTGAGCTCTTCCCTGCACTTTTCAGTGCCTCTGATGCCTCACCTGTAAATTAGGAGGTTCGTTGATATTTGTAAGGTCCTTTCTAGCTGTGAAAGGGTACAGAATGATTTTTTAAAACTTCTGTGGCCATTGTTTACATAATTAATAAAAAGATATGTAACTATCATTATTTTATAGTTTCTAGTGACAAAAAAAGACACAAGTTGTGTGTATCTAAATAAGGAAATGACTGCACATTGTAGCACATCCATGCAAGGAATATTATCCAGCTACTTAAAAAAAACGAGTTTAATTGCTAGCTATTACCCTCAAACGATGTCCATGATGAGTTGTAAAAGTGAGACATTTATAAAGAATTTAAGCAAGTCGAAGAAATATGTGTGTGTGTATGAATCTGATGCTTTCAATAAAAAGGACAAAAAGCATATGTCTATATGTTTTACATGAATATTGAAATGAAGGCAAAGATGAGGCACCTGGGTGGCTGTAGGTTAAACATCTACCTTCGGCTCAGGTCATAATCCCGGGGTCCTGGGATTGAGCCCTACATCAGGCTCCCTGCTCAGTGGGGCGCCTACTTCTCCCTCTCCCTCTCTGCCCCCACCATGCTTGTGCTCTCTCACTCTCTCTATCAAATAAAATCTTAAAAAAAAGAAAAAGAAAAAGAAGGCAAAGATACCCATCTTGCTGTTAAAACTTGTTTCCTAGAGGGGCTCCTGGGTGGCTCGTGGGTTAAGCATCTGCCTTCAGATCAAGTTATGATCTCAGAGTTCTGGGATTGAGCCCTACCTTGGGCTCCCTGCTTAGTGGAGGGTCTGCTTCTCCCTCTCCCTCTGCCCCTTGCCCCTGCTTGTGCTCTCTTTCTCTCTCAAATAATAAAATCTTAAAACAAACCTAAAAAACTGGTTTCATAGAAGGACAAGGGATGGGCTAAGGGAATATTATTAGTTTTTTTTTTTCATAGTTTTAAACTGCTTAATTTGTCATAGCAAAGACAAGTTTCTTTTGTAATTTCTTGAAGATTAAATCAATGAATTAAATTAAATTAAATCAATGAATAAAAAAGCCCAAACATTCTTATCACTCCTCTTCTCTTGAGGAAGGCACAAAGAGTGTGGGGTAGAAGTTAAAGATCTGGTCCTCACAAGCTATTGGGAAACATTGCCACAAAATTCGGCTTCTCCTCCTTTTGGGGCATTGTCTCCATCCCCACCCCCACGCCCTGCGGGACCACCATCTCTTGCCAGTCCTGCTGCATCAGCCTCTGAGCTTCTCTCTTCTCTTCCAGTGCCGTGCATGTATTCCTCACGTTGATGCCAATGAAATAGTTCTCATACATCTGCTCGTGTCACTCCCCTTCTGGAAAACAGTCAGTGACTTACCACAGCTTACAGGATACAGTCTACACTCTCTAGCAGGGCAAACCAGGCTCATCACAAACAAGTCATACATTTTTTGTTCAGTTTTATCTACATTTTCTCTTCCTATTCTATGTTCCAGACACATTAAATTGTTCTTTATTTGCTGTTTTCTAAAACATCCTCTGCCTTTTCATGGCTTAATGTTATTTCATATGATGCTTGCCTCAATCTGAATTCATTTTTTAAATTTTTTATTGTTCTGTTAATCACCATACATCATTAGTTTTTGATGTAGTGTTCCATGATTCATTGTGTATAACACCCAGTGCTCCGTTCAATACGTGCCCTCTTTAATACCCATCACCAGGCTAACCCATCCTCAAACTCCCCTCCTCTCTAGAAACCTCAGTTTGTTTTTCAGAGTCCACCATCTCTCATGGTTTGTCTCCCCCTCCGATTTTCCGCCCTTCATTCTACCCCTCCTGCTTTTTTTAAAAAAATATATATTGTATTATTTGTTTCAGAGGTACAGATCTGTGATTCAACAGTCTTGCACAATTCACAGCGCTCACCATAGCACATACCCTCCCCAATGTCTATCACCCAGCCACCCCATCCCTCCCACCCCCGACCACTCCAGCACCTCTCAGTTTGTTTCCTGAGATTAAGAATTCCTCATATCAGTGAGGTCATATGATACATGTCTTTCTCTGATTGACTTGTTTCGCTCAGCATAATACTCTCCAGTTCCATCCACGTCGTTGAAAATGGCAAGATCTCATTCCTTTTGATGGCTGCATAATATTCCATTGTATATATATACCACCTCTTCTTTATCCATTCATCTGTCGATGGACATCTTGGCTCTTTCCACAGTTTGGCTATTGTGGACATTGCTGCTATAAACATCTGGCTGCACGTACCCCTTCGGATCCCTACATTTGTATGTTTGGGGTAAATACCCAGTGGTGCAATTGATGGGTCATATGGTAGCTCTATTTTCAACTTTTTGAGGAACCTCCACACTGTTTTCCAGAGTGGCTGCACCAGCTTGCATTCCCACCAACAGTGTAGGAGGGTTCTCCTTTCTCCGCCTGCCCGCCAACATCTGTCATTTCCTGACTTGTTAATTTTAGCCATTCTGACTGGTGTGAGGTGGTATCTCATTGAGGTTTTGATTTGGATTTCCCTGATGCCGAGCGATGTTGAGCACTTTTTCATGTGTCTGTTGGCCATATGGATGTCTTCTTTGGAAAAATGTCTGTTCGTGTCTTCTGCCCATTTCTTGATTGGATTATTTGTTCTTTGGGTGTTGAGTTTGATAAGTTCTTTATAGATTTTGGATACTAGCCCTTTATCTGAGATGTCATTTGCAAATATCTTCTCCCATTCTGTCGGCTGTCTTTTGGTTTTGTGGACTGTTTCTTTTGCTGTGCAAAAGCTTTTTACCTTGATGAAATCCCAATAGTTCATTTTTGCCCTTGCTTCCCTTGCCTTTGGCGATGTTTCTAGGAAGAAGTGCTGTGGCTGAGGTCGAAGAGGTTGCTACCAGTGTTCTCCTTTAGGATTTTGATGGCCCCCCTCTCACGTTTAGGTCTTTCAACCATTTGGAGTCTATTTTTGTGTGTGGTGGAAGGAAATGGTCCAGTTTCATTCTTCTGCATGTGGATGTCCAATTTTCCCAACACCCTTTGTTGAAGAGACTGTCTTTTTTCCATTGGACATTCTTTCCTGCTTTGTCAAAGATGAGTTGACCATAGAGTTGAGGGTCCATTTCTGGGCTCTCTATTCTGTTCCATTGATTGATGTGTCTGTTTTTGTGCCAGTACCATACTGTCTTGATGACAGCTTTGTAATAGAGCCGAAAGTCTGGAATTGTGATGCCGCCAGCTTTGCTTGTCTTTTTCAACATTCCTCTGGCTATTTGGGGTCTTTTCTGGTTCCATAGAAATTTGAGGATTATTTGTTCCATTTCTTTGAAAAAAGTGGATGGTATTTTGATGGGGATTGCATTGAATGTGTAGATTGCTCTAGGTAGCATTGACATCTTCACAATATTTGTTCTTCCAATCCATGAGCATGGAACATTTTTCCATTTCTTTGTGTCTTCCTCGATTTCTTTCATGAGTATTTTATACTTTTCTGAGTACCGATCTTTTGCCTCTTTGGTTAGATTTATTCCTAGGTATCTTATGGTTTGGGGTACAGTTGTAAATGGGATCAACTCCTTAATTTCTTTCTTCTGTCTTGTGGTGTATAGGAATGCCACTGATTTCTGTGCAGTGATTTTATATCCTGCCACTTTACTGAATTCCTGTGTGAGTTCTAGCAGTTTTGGGGTGGAGTCTTTTGGGTTTTCCACATAAAGTACCATATCACCGGCAAAGAATCAGAGTTTGACTTCTTCTTTGCTGATTCAGATGCCTTTGATTTCTTTTTGTTGTCTGATTGCTGTGGCTAGGACTTCTAATACTATGTTGAATAGCAGTGGTGAGAGTGGACATCCCTGCCGTGTTCCTGACCTTAGGGGGAAAGCCCTTAGTTTTTCCCCATTGAGAATGATATTTGCTGTGGGTTTTTCATAGATGGCTTTTATAATATTGAGGTATGTACCCTCTATACCTATATTCTGAAGAGTTTTGATCAAGAAAGGATGCTGTACTTTGTCAAATGCTTTTTCTGCATCTATTGAGAGGATCATATGGTTCTTGTTCTTTCTTTTATTAATGTATTGTATCACGTTGATTGATTTGCAGATATTGAACCAACCTTGCAGCCCAGGGATAAATTCCACTTGGTTGTGGTGAATAATCCTTTTAATGTACTGTTGGATCCTATTAGCTAGTATTTTGGTGAGAATTTTTGCATCCATGTTCATCAAGGATATTGGTCTGAAATTCTCCTTTTTGATGGGGTCTTTGTCTGGTTTTGGGATCAAGGTAATGGTGGCCTTATAAAATGAGTTTGGAAGTTTTCCTTCCATTCCTATTTTTTGGAACAGTTTCAGAAGAATAGGTATTAATTCTTCTTTAAATGTTTGGTAGAATTCCCCTGGGAAGCCATCTGGCCCTGGGCTTTTGTTTGTTAGAAGATTTTTGATGACTGCTTCAATTTCCTTAGTGGTTATAGGTCTGTTCATGTTTTCTATTTCTTCCTGGTTCAGTTTTGGTAGTTGATACACCTCTAGGAATGCATCTATTTCTTCCAGATTATCTAATATGCTGGCATATAGTTGTTCATAATATGTTCTTATAATTGTTTGTATTTCTTTGGTGTTGGTTGTGATCTCTCCTCTTTCATTCATGATTTTGTTGATTTGGATCACTTCTCTTTTCTTTTTGATAAGTCTGGCCAGGGGTTTATCAATCTTGTTAATTCTTTCAAAGAACCAGCTCCTAGTTTCGTTGATCTGTTCTACTGTTCTTTTGGTTTCTATTTCATTGATTTCTGCTCTGATCTTTATTATTTCTCTTCTCCTGCTTGGTTTAGGCTTTATTTGTTGTTTTTTTCTCTAGCTCCATTAGGTGTAGGGTTAGGTTGTGTGTTTGAGACCTTTCTTGTTTCTCGAGAAAGGCTTGTTTTGCTATATACTTTCCTCTTAGGACTGCCTTTGCTGCATCCCAAAGATTTTGAACAGTTGTGTTTTCATTTTCTTTGGTTTCCATGAATTTTTTTAATTCTTCTTTAATTTCCTGGTCGACCCATTCATTCCTTAGTAGGATGCTCTTTAGCCTCCCTGTATTTGAGTTTTTCTGACTTTCCTGTTGTGACTGAATTCTAGTTTCAAAGCACAGGGTCTGAAAACATGCAGGGAATAATCCCAATCTTTTGGTACTGGTTGAGACCTGATTTTTGACCTAGGATGTGATCTATTCTGGAGAATGTCCCATGGGCACTAGAGAAGAATGTGTATTCTGTTGCTTTGGGATGGAATGTTCTGAGTATGTCTGTGAAGTCCATTTGGTCCAGTGTGTCATTTAAAGTCTTTATTTCCTTCTTGATCTTTTGCTTAGATGATCTGTCCATTTCAGTGAGGGGGGTGTTAAAGTCCCCCAGTATTCTTGTATTGCTGTCGATGTGTTTCTTTGCTTTTGTTATTAATTGCCTTATAGAATTGGCTGCTCCCATATTAGGGGCATAGATATTTACAATTGTTGGATCTCCTTGTTGGATAGACCCTTTAAGTAGGAAATAGTGTCCTTCCTCATCTCTTATTACAGTCCTTGGTTTAAAATCGAATTTGTGTGACAGAAGGAATGCCACTCCAGCTTTCTTTTGGTGTCCATTAGCATGGTAAATGGTTTTCCACCCCCTCACATTCAATCTGGATGTGTCTTTGGGTCTAAAATGAGTCTCTTGCAGACAGCATATTGATGGGTCTTTTTTTTTTTTTATCCAATCTGATAGCCTGTGTCTTTTGATTGGGGCATTTAGCCCATTTACATTCAGGGTAACTACTGAAAGATGAATTTTGTGCCATTGTGTTGCTTGTAAGGTGACCGTTACTGTATATTGTCTGTGTTTCTTTCTGGTCTGTGTTACTTTTAGGCTTTCTCTTTGCTTAGAGGACCCCTCAATATTTGTTGTAGGGCTGGTTTCATGTGTGCAAATTCCTTTAGTTTTTGTTTGTCCTGGAAGCTTTTTCTCTCTCCTTCCATTTTCAGTGACAACCAAGGTGGATATAGTATTCTTGGCTGCATATTTTTCTCATTTAGTGCTCTGAGTATATCATGCCTGTCCTTTCTGGCCTGCCAGTCTCTGTGGATAGGTCTGTTGCCAATCTAATGTTTCTACCATTGGAGGTCACATATCTCTTTTCCTGAGCTGCTTTCAGGATTTCCTCTTTGTCTCTGAGACTCATAAGTTTTACTATTAGATGTCGGGGTGTTGACCTATTTTTATTGATTTTGAGAGGGGTTCTCTGTGTCTCCTGGATTTTCATGCCTGTTTCCTTCCCCACATTAGGGAAGTTCTCTTCTATAATTTGCTCTGCTATACCTTCTGCCCTTCTCTTCTTCTCCTGGGATCCCAATTATTCTAATGTTGTTTCATCTTATGGTATCGCTTATCTCTCGAATTCTGCCCTCGTGATCCAGTAGTTATCTTTTTCTCAGCTTCTTTATTTTCCATCATTTTGTCTTCTATATTACTAATTTTCTCTTCTGCCTCATTTATCCAGCAGTTAGCGCCCCCCTTTTTGATTGTACCTCATTAATAGCCTTTTTGATTTTAACTTGGTTAGATTTTAGTTCCTTTATTTCTCCAGAAAGGGTTTCTCTAATAACTTCCATGCTTTTAGCAAGCCCAGCTAGTATCTTTGAAATCATCATTCTGAACTCTAGTTCTGACATAGTACTAATGTCCATATTGAGAAGGTCCCTGGCAGTCGGTACTGCCTCTTGTTCTTTTTGTTGAGGTGATTTTTTCCATCTTGTCATTTTGTCCAGAGGAGAATAGATGAATGAGAGAACAAAATGCTAACAGGTTAACAACATCCCCAGAAAATATACTCTAAACAAATCAGAAAAGAACTGAAACCAGGGGAAAACAAAGAAAAAAGAAAAAAAAAGAAAAAGAAAAAGATAAAAACAAACAAAAACAGAACAAAACAAAAAAAAACCCAATATGATCAAATATGATCAGGCTGGTGCATAGATCAGTGCCACACACTAGATTTTGGGTGTATTTTGGCCTGTAGAAGAAAGTGCCTCCCAAAATTTTAAAGAAAGAGAAACATATATGTACAAAAATAAGGGTTAATATGATGAAAGGATGGAATATGACTGTAAAGATGAAAATTGTAAAAACGTTTATAAAAGGAATTGATAAGAAGTTGTTTGAAAAATGAAAGAAGAGGATTTAAAAAAAAAAGACAAAAAAAATGGGGAGAGAATGTGATCAGGCAGGAGACTAGAACAAAGCCATACACTAGAGATTTAGGGTATATTTTCATCTGTTAGAAGAAACTGTATCTCAAAATTTTAAAGAGAGAACTACTTATATATATATGCCAAAAATAAGGGTAACTACTCTGAAGGGATAGAATATGACTCTAAAATGAAAATGTTTTTTTAAAAAAGGGATTGATAAGATGTTGGTTGAAAATGGGGAAAGGAAAAATTCCAAAAAAAAGACAGTTAAAAAAATTAACTTTGAAAGACTAAAGAATCATGGTAAAAAAGCCATGAATTCTATGTGCAGTATTCCCCTAGCGCTGGAGTTCTGCCGTTCTCATTGATCGGTAAACTTGGTCCTGGCTGGCTGTTCGTGCTGATCTTCTGGGGGAGGGACCTGTTGCCGTGGTTCCCAAAGGTCTTTGCCGGAGGCGGAATTGCCCCGCCCTTGTAGGTCCGGGCTAAGCAATCTGCTCCTGTTTGCTCTCAGGAGCTTTTGTTCCATGCAAGCTCTCGGTACAGCTTTGGAGGACCAGGGTGAAAATGGCGGCCTCCCAATCTCCGCCCCGAGGAGCCGAGAACTCCGGGCCCCGCTCCTCAGTGCGCCCCCAGAGAAAAGCAATCACTCCCATCTCCCTGGTCTCCGGCCGCTCTCCGTGCTCACCCGGCCTGTGACCGAGCGTTTCTATCTCTGGCACCCGACCCCGTGTGGAGTCTCCAAACCCAGCAGATCCCTGCGGTGTGTTCCCGCGCCGCTCCTCCCCGGGAAGGAAGGGGAGTCTCCCCGGCTCTGCCGCTTGTTGGGTCCCTGCTGGAGGAGCAGTGGCCTGACTGTGCCGCGGATCACAGTTTATGGCCACCCCGAGCTGAGAGCCCGCGCCTCGGCTCCGTCTCTGCAGCCGGCTTCCCCGCTCCGATACCTGGGAGCTCTGGTGCACTCAGGCACCCCCGGTCTTTCTGTGACCCCGAGGGTCCTGAGACCACACTGTCCCGCGAGGGTTCCACCCCCCGCTTAGCCAGTGGAGCGACGTCCCTCAGCGGAGCCGACTTCTAAAAGTTCCGATTTTGTGCTCCGCGGCTCTATCACTTGCCAGAAGCGGCCGACGGAGGCCCCCTCCCCCGCCGTCTATCCTCCCGAATATCACCTCAGATTCACTTCACCGCACGTCCTACCTTCCAGAAAGTGGTCACTTTTCTGTTGAGAGAGTTGTTGCTATTCTTTTCTTTGATCTCCTGTTGAGTTCACAGGTGTTCAGAATGGTTTGTTCCCTATCCAGCTGAATTCCTGGAACCAGACGAAATCCAGGTCTCCTACTCCTCCGCCATCTTGCTCCACCCCCTCCCTACGTATTTCTGGCAAACTTCTAATATCCTTCAGGACCGAGCTTAAATATCTTCACCTGTGATAACATTAGTTTGTATATTGGGACCCACAAAATGGAAGCAGCCCCAGTGGCCCGGCCTGTGCCACAAATTTAAACCTAAGTTAGTCTATACTTATGAGAAATACCTGTCCAGAAAAACTGACACCAATCACAATCCTCCAACTCAGCTTTAGGTAGCCTACTTTACCCTAGAAAACAGGACCTGCTAGTCTTATAACAAAATTCTTCACACCCTAGCCAATCATTCCCCATTTCCATGTTGCCCCTTCTAACACTATAAAACTCACTCTTGCTCAAAACCCCTTGGGATCAGTGTTCCACTGTTTGTGAGGCACTGTATTTCCGCCGTCCATGGGTAGTTTTCCTTTGAATAAAGGACATCAAACTCATTTCTGAATTGTAGTTTTCTCATTTGACACCTGAATCAAGGCTATATTTAACAACTCCTTAAGAGTAAATCATCTATACTCCTACAACATCTACTATTCTACTGTAATAATTTATATACTTATGCATCTCCTCCTAGAATGAAAACTGCATTGCACATAGTGTATGCTCAATTCATAGTATATGCTCATTAATTAATTATATTTACTTCTAAACTTTCTGGAATATTTTTTAACAAAAATATATTTGAAAAAAATAGGTTTGCAGCAAAAATCTGATTATAGACTGTTAGGAATATGACTTTTAATTTAAATTTTGTGTTTAACCAAAGTGAGTACTCGGTTACAAGTAACTTCAATGAAACACCAACCTGTGCTAATTATTGCCATTTAAATGATTGCTTCTGTTGGTCGTTGCTGCCCCCGAACTCCTGGATCTCTTCCCTCCCAGCTACTCTAGCATAACAGTGTGAGACAGATGAAATAACATTCTTTTGGGGCACCTGGGTGGCTCAGTCGTTTAAGTGTCTTCCTTTGGCTCAGGTCATGATCCCAGGGTCCTGGGATGGAGCCCACATCAGGCTTCCTGCTCAGCGGGGAGTCTGCTTCTCCCTCTCCTTCTGCTCCTCTCCCATGTTCATGCTGTCTCCCTCTCTCTCTCTTAAATAAATAAATAATCTTTTTTAAAAAAGAAAGAAAGAGGGGCGCCTGGGTGGCTCAGTTGTTAAACGTCTGCCTTCAGCTCAGGTCATGATCCCAGGGTCCTGGGATTGAGCCCCGAGTCGGGCTCCTGCTCAGTGGGGAGCCTCCTTCTCCCTCTCCCATTCCCCCTGCTTGCCTTCCTTCTCTCTGTCAAATAAATAAATTAATTAGAAAGAAAGAAAGAAAGAAAGAAAGGAAGGAAGGAAGGAAGGAAGGAAGGAAGGAAGGAAGGAAGAAAGAAAGAAAGAAAAGGGAAGGGAAGGACATTCTTTTGGGCACCCACAGATCAAGGTGTAAGTCCCGATTCTACTTTTTCTGACTGCTATCTGGCAAGCTCTTAACTGCTCTGTACCCTACTTTGCACGCCTATGACCACTGTCATTCAATGAGGACAATGGGAAGATGACTATTTCCCTGGGTAATTGTAAAGCAGATTCAATAAGAATTTTGAAGTTCTACATGAACCTAAGTTATTATTACCTTTCGTAACAGCTGCATCTCTTCCTACAGTATTTATTTGCCCCCTTCGCCCCCTGATGGGGGTGAAATCAGGAACAATCATGGTTGTCATGAGAAAAAGCACAACATGGAAACCTAGCTCATTTAAGCAAATTTGTTAGATCAAAATGAAGATGTCTCACACCAATTATTATGGGATGGTTATTTCCCATTGAAAAATAGTTTTTATTTTTGCAAAAAGTATAATTATTTGGTTCATCTAAGTAGCAAGGTCTTCAGAATGTGTGCAATATCTTTTTTCTTTTTATATTTAAATTCAATTAGCCAACATATAGTACATCATTAGTTTCAGATGTAGAGTTCAGTGATTCATCAGTTGCGTATAACACCCAGTGCTCATCACATCACGTGCCCTCCTTAATGCCCATCACCCAGTTACCCTATTCCCTCCAGCCCCCTCTCCACCAGCAACCCTCAGTTTGTTTCCTGGAGTTAAGAGTCTCTTATGGTTTGTCTCCCTCTCTGATGACTTCCCATTCAGTTTCCCTCTCTTCCCCTAGGGTCCTCTGTGCTGTTTGTGTGTGCAATATCTTAATTCACACACAAAAAATATCACTTTACTCATGCACACACGCACACATTTTTGGTCAGTTAGAACAAAGCTTTCCCTTCCTATTCCTCCTGTAAACATCATTTCCTTCCACTCTGGGGAGGCGGAGTAGAAGTGTAATTTGCTGAGCTTGGGGATGGGCTAATTTTGGTTGCAATCTGGGTTCTAACACTTATTTTGATAGGCAGTATATTTAAGTTCTCTGAGCCTCTATTTCTAATCGGTCAAATGATATCTAGCTTTCAAGATTATTACGAAAATAGAAATAAAGTATATAAAGTACATGGCACAGGTATGTGCTAAAAAATGACAGCTACTATTAGTAGTATGTTTTACCATCATGTACTTCAAATATCTTGTTCCCCTAGATCAAAAAGCTGGTTAGCTGTGACACAAGCAAGCAATCAGAAAACCCTGGCACACACAAATTCCTGAATATGTAAAAGATAAAAACTCAAAAAATATTCCTCTCTAATATTTCTCAAATATACTCTAAGATACTAATGTTCCATCACGACTAAAACTTATAGTTCTGGTCCTAGGACAAAGCAGGAAGAACTGTGTTAACAACAAATATCAGTTTTCACTGGGTAAACGGAATAGTCAACAGACAGGTATGAAAAGCCTGGCAGGAAGGAGAATTCCATAGGTTTATATTATGAGTCTTAATGTATAAAGTCATTGATTCTTATCAGTGAGAGAGTATAGTAATTTGAGTACAGTTTCTGATATCTGACTGGATTCAAATCTCAGCTTTGCCACTTTCCATCTACGTGAGTAGAAATCAGTCCAGTCAGAAAGGAACGCGAAGAGCAGAGATACCACTGTCAGCCGGGGAATCCACATTAACAGTCATTGAGAATTTACCATGTGGCAAACACTCCGATGGGTAGGATACATACTTTTTCTATGTTAAATAGCCCAATGGGAGCCCTATTTTTATGAGGAGAAATTGGAGATGCAGAGAGGTTATATAAATCCAGCAATGTCACATGGCCACAAATGACAAACTCAAGCACAGAGCCTGTGCACTTTGCCATAATCATTTTCTCATTGCTCATTAAAAATGACTCCAGGACATGATGCATTGGAAACATTTGTTTTTTAAATGTTGGTGGTTCATATTTATATAAACCAAAAATCGGGAGCTGCTTTATCATTAATTTGGACTGAAGTGCGGTGATGTGGCACTTGCAGGCAATAGAACTAGGTCTGTGTCCGAAGCATACATTACCTTCGAAAGGTATGTCAGCTTAATTGTACCATACGGCCAAAGAGCCTTCTAGTGCCATGAGTGACCGCCAGTGGTCAGTAAACAGCATCGTACACTGTCAGAGAAGAACACACAGACCCAGAGTGTAGCAAGCATGACTTCCTCACTTCGCATCAAAGAAAACGAGGCTCAATATAACTGAATAAGATCCTGCAGATACAGACCAACATCTGATCCATGACAGAGTTAACACTCCCGCTTAGAACTTCTGATTCACAGTCCAGAAAGTGTCCAACTGTGCAAAATCATAGCAAGAAATCACAATGACCTTTTCAGTTCATTAGTATTTTGGCTAGAAAGATTAGGACAACTCATGTTTATTGGCGGTCTATATTTTTTTTTAATAAAGATAAGCTAGCCGCTCTCTCATTCATGCATCTCATCTCTCCAACATGAGAACGAGGGGTCAAAAACTGGGCAATCTGTCACCATGCTAGGTCATCACTTCTCACAAGCATTCCGAGATACACAGGTCTATCAGAATCAGGGGAACATGCCAACATTTAAGAACATTGTATTCAGCATCTCCAAATGCCCAGCACAGGATTTTGGTGGCGAGAAGATGGTCAACAGATTTTTGATGAATGAATAAAATGAAAAGGAGCTTATATTTAAGGATGGTTATCTGCTGGCCAGGCTAATAATACAAAGTAGCTTTCTCCTCCCAAATTGTTCCTAGAGTACATTATTCACACTGACCTCATGGCATTGGCCTCAGTCCTTGTATAGCCAAACAGCCCTTCCACTAGCATATAAATTCCTTGATGGTACACTTTTTCTTTCAGTTTCCCCCCAAAACATATGCCCCCATCAATAACCTGAGCCTAATGCACGTCACCTTCTAGGAGCTCACTATGTGTTTATTGAATGAAACTGAATCTATAATGAAGAGGTTAATAACCAGGATGATCTCTCAAAGACACTTTCAATCCTAGTAACGCATGATTTTAGCATGGGCTATGAGAGGTCTAAATGTCCTCATTTTCTTCTGTATTTTGTTTATAAGCTATCTGTGATTCACATAGTCATTGATTTGGGAATGCCCAAGGAATATTCATACCATTCCTTGGGATGCCAAGCTTGGAAATAAATGCTTCCTTTGCTAATGTGTTCTAAGATGGCATGTACTATACCCAGATGCCAGCAAGGGAATTTTAGACAATGACACAACATTGTTGGTTTTATGTTTCTTTTATTTACTTCATTTTTGGTTTACTTTATTCCTAAAGACTGTATTTTAAGATGGGTAAACATAGTAACCAAATATATTCAAGTTTTATTAATTAGGAACCAAACTATATTCTACATCAGAGGACTAAATAAAAGCTCTTCACGTTCTTCAGAGTATCTCATATGAACCATACTTATTATAGATTGTGCTAGGATGCCATGAGAACAGATCTCATCATCTAAAATTTTCTGCTGTATGGGAAAGTCAGAAGGCAACTAGGCCTTTACTGTGAACTGCTAGAAGGAGTTAGGATGCCCAGAAAACGAAATTACAACCAGAATAAAACATTCTGTGGTATGTACAAGTGGGAGTTGTCAGGTCATCTAAATCAATTATTCACCATTTGTACAATTTGGGTTTGTATAAATCTTCCTTTTCTCACACAGCAAATTCCCAGTTGGCTGTGAAGCCATACCCAGTCAGTAATGAGGACAGAACGCCAAACATTAAACTGAGGACAGTTGCAAAATTTATAAGTCCTGCCCCTCGACTGGCTTCATTTCTCTGCACCTCTCCCTTGCCCTTATTTTTGTCTGATTTTCATATAAAAGTCATAAACAGAAGCAAAGTCCCATCACCCAACAAGCGAGAATTATGTCAGTTTTGCTTTATGATTTTGAAGCCCAGGGTTCCAGCTGATACCTATCACTGGGGAGGCTGGGGAGGGTTGTGAAAAGCACAGATAATAACAGGAATAATGGCTACAACAGCAGACATTTCTAGTATTGTCCATGTTGTGGCAGTCAAGCACTTGACATATATTGTTCTTTTTCATCCTGACAACACCCTGTGAGGATGTTCCTTGTATCACTTTACAGCTGAAGAAGCTTCAGTGTGAGATGTTAAAAAGCCTGTCCAAGGTCACGAGGTTAGTATTAGCAGAACCAGGACACCAGAGGTATTTGATAAATGGTAATTTTGATCCCATGCCTTCCTTCTCTTAATTTCCCTTCTTGAGCATGGGTCATCGGGCCATTTTCTCTCTCTTGCTACCATTGCTGAGGGCTCTGATTTCAGCAACTCCCACACCCCAAAGCCCCTTCTGTGGTGACCCTTTATTAACAACATGATCCATTTATAAGAATATTCCTGAACTCTGCCCTTGGAATCAATATCTTCTTATCAATCAGCTGTAGCAAATTCTCTGTAGGGAGCCCTGAGGAAGAAAATAAGACCTAAGAGGAAGCATCTGCATAATTAAAAAGGACAAGCCCCCCTTACAAGGCGAAAAGAAGGAGCAAAAGATATGTGGAAATTGATTGAAAATTCAATCCCAAAGACCCAATCTTGGACCAAATGAATTCTTTTGTAGCTCTGAACGTTTAACTGAATCACTTTAATTGCTGGAACTTGCTAAAGAGCTCTCCTGATGTGTACGTGGGCCCAGGGCTGCCCCCAGGGGCCTTGGGTCCTGCAAGGGAAGCAGGCTGGTGACTTCGGCCAGGGACAGACCCCCTCTCACAGTGGTATTGGAACAACAGAGGTGGGCCACGCGATGGATGCATCTCTTGTCTCTCACGTTTGCTGTTCACAGAAGATTTTTTTTTTAAGATTTTATTTATTTATTTATTTGAGAGAATGAGAATGGAGAGAGAGCACATGAGAGGGGGGAGGGTCAGAGGGAGAAGCAGACCCCCTGCTGAGCAGAGCGCCCAATGTGGGACTCGATCCTGGGACTGCAAGATCATGACCTGAGCCGAAGGCAGTCGCTTAACCAACTGAGCCACCCAGGCGCCAGCTGTACACAGAAGATTCTGCACTTACCTACTCTGGCTTTAAAAAAAGGCTGTAATGTACAACTTTTGAAAAGGAGGGGAGCCACATTTCCTAGGTTTGAATAGCGGCTCCTGTGCCTACCAACTGTGTGGCATTGTGACAGTCACACACAATAAGCAATAAGTCAGAGTAAAATTTCATCAGTGTTGCTCACTGCCAACAGATGGCAGTAATCATCGCGGATGTATTATCTACCTTTCAACTTCTGATGAACCAAAGCTGTATTTATGTGAAACACATTTAGAAATCCAGTTCATAAGTAGAGGAACTGCCATATTGGGAGAGCTCCATTCATCGCATATTACAGCTGGTTAACAGTATCGAGTCATTGACTTCAGTGGTTTCCAAACTGGGTTCCACTGAGTACTAGGGTGCCACAGTGAAGCTTCAAAAGTCTCGAGGGGAGAGAAGGGAGGTGAAATAGGTGGGTGGCAATAAGTAGATGAGTTTCTTCCCCTCTATCCTTTTTTTAGGCAAAGCACCTGTGACTGAATAAAAAATATATATTTGATCTCTGCCCCCATTCCTAACATAGACATCCTATAACCTGTGAAATATCCTGAGTGGTGGGGGTGATGGGAGAGTCTCACACAAGAGGTCCTATATCCCTTGGAGATTCCTTGGTTAGAAAAGCCTTTTTTGTTCTAATGAGATGACTCTTGTGGGTTCCTGGATAGTTACAGGATAGGCGTTTTGTCACAAGAAAGACCAAGCCATGAAAAGAAGTTTGGAACTTTCAGCCCCACTCCCAACCTCTGAGGAGCAGAGAGGGGCTAGAGAAATGAGTTAACGAAGGATCACGCTAAGGTGGCGAATCCTCCATAAAAACCCCTAGGGCCACAGAGAGCTTCAGCGTTGAGGAATGCATCCCGGGTGCTAGGAAGGTAACACACCCCAACTCCATGGGGAGAGAAGCTCCTGCGCTCGGGACACTTCAGACCTCGCCCTGTGCACCTCTTCATCTGGTTGTTCCTTCATATCCTTTGTAATAAAGCAGTCCATGTAAGTGAAAGTGTTTCTCTGAATTCTCTGGGCTATTTTAGCAAAGTATCAAACCAGAGGAGGGGGGGTGTGGGAAGCCCCGGTTACAGCCAGTTGGTCAAGCATACAGATGACAATCTAGACCTGTGACTGGCATTGGAAGTGGGGGCAGCCTGTGGGGACTGAGCCCTTGACCTTGGCAGTGGGGTCTGTGCCAAGTCCAGGTGGATGGCTTCAGATTGCATTAAACGGTAGGGTGCCCAGCTGGTGTGCAGAGGTAGAGAACTGGTTGTTGGTGTGAGGAAAGATCCCATACCTTGGTGTCCAGAGCACTGTGAGTAGAGAAATGGCTTTCCTTGAGCACCTTTATTATCATTTGTGCTATTTCTTGACATTCTGTGTAATATTTCATTTGCTTTGGGGGACCTTTTGATTAAAAATATAGAGTGAGAGAAGGACTCATTCTCTCCCAGAGGGAGGGAATCAGGTTGGCTAAGACAAGGCTAGGTGAGTTGGGAGCAGAACACAGAGTAGGACCCAGCACCACCTCTAACTCCTATTTCCAGGGTGATGTTCATGACCGCAAAGTTCTGGCGTTCTTCACATGCCTAATACTCCAATCCCTGTGCTGGGTGAATATTATTGTGTGATTCCAGCTCTTTACTTGGGTCTGGCAAGGTCAGTTAATGCCCATCCGGAGGTTCGTGAGGTCACAGATGGGTTGTGAGGAAACAGCCTGAGTGCCTGGCTCACTGGCTCGACACTGATGATATGGGAGCCGGTGGAGTTAGGGGAACAGGAAGGAAAAAAATACAGAAAGCTTGCCAGTGCTCCCTCAGCCTTTTAGCTTCCTCGCCTGACTCATTCAGAGAACAAAAACACAGGAAAAAAAATACAGAATACCTGTGCCTTCTTATAAAGTGGTCTTTAGGGCAGCCTGCGAAGTCTGTGACTAAGTTGTGACAGTTGAGACCAGCTGGAAGACCATCACTTTTTGTTACTTTGTAAAATTTCTCAAAACCAGTCTTTTAATCCAGATTTTAAAATGTTATTCTAGACATTTAGGAGTTACTTAACGTTGTAATAAATGTTTAACATTTAAATAAAATAAATGTAAGTAAAATAAAAATTTTAAATTTCATAAAACATCATGGCAGTTCCTCAAAATAAATAAATAAATAAATTAAACATAGAATTAACATATAATCCTAGGATTCCCACTTCTGGACATTTACCCCAAAGATCTGAAAGCAGGGCCCAAATAGATATTTGCAACACCCATGTTCAAAGCAGCCTTCCTCACAGTAGCTGAAATGTGGAGCAACCCAAGGTCCATCAATGTAGGAATGGATAAACGAGGTGGAATGTACGTACAAGAGACTATTATTCAGTTTTTAAGGAGGAAGGAAGTCCTGTCACATGGTACAACATAGATGAACCTCGAAGACATTACGCACAGCGAAATAAGCCAGCCACCGAAGGACAAATACTGTATGATTCCACTTATGTGAGGCTGCTCGAGGAGTCAAATTTGGAGGCAGAAAGTGGAATGGTGGTTGCAGGAACTGGGGAGAGTGGGGAGTTAGGTTTAATAGGGTAGAGTTTCAGTTTGGGAAGATGAAAAAGTTCCAGAAACAGACAATGGTGATAATTACACAACCTTATGAATGTACTTAATGCCACTGAAGTTTAGGCTTCAAAATGGTTAGAATGGTAAATGTGGTGGTATGCATATTTTTACACCACAATGAACAAAACAAGGTCAGTGCCAGGCAGCACATTGAGATGTACATATGTACATGGCATTCGACACAAAGGAAAATTCCAAGCACAACACCCACGTGTACTTTGGCCTTTAACTCCACTCTGACATTGTCCAGTAAGGACTTTATTATCGAGAATACAGTAAACAGGATGCCCATTGTGGCGGGAACTGAATTTCTGGGGAAGGATCCTGGATTCAATCCTTTTAGGAAAAATCGTCTAACTCTGATTTATTATTAGTATCTCAATGATGTGAGTTATTTTAAAGAGACAGTGCTTTTCCTAGCTGCCACCTGGAGGAAAGAAGTGGCTCAGACTTCAGGAATGGTCACTTGTGAGCACACCGGAGACACAGCCCCTTCCTGCCACTATACACAACAGTTCCCATAGCACATTGTTTCAGGGATATCCTTATCTTTTTATGGAAAGCACGGGAGAGAAACAAGGGCCCCTTCTACCAAGGTTGTGGAGAGGGTAAACATGAAATCAATGTATGTGAAAGTGCTCAGCAAGTGCCCAGCACACAGATGACACCCAAGGAACATTCTAGAACATATGCTGTAATTATCTACTACACTCCAGCTACTGTCTGATTCATTCAAAAATGGTAACTGAGCATCTATTATGTGCCCTGGCTCTTTTCAGGTCACAGATGATTAAAACAGTGAATAAGTTCAAGTCTCCACTTTCAGAGAGCTGACATTTTAGTAGAAGGACAGAGAATACAGATGTGTGGATGGCACTACAGGCAATGCAACTGGCTGGAACCGTGGCAGAGGGAAGAGTACAGAGATTTACCACATAGAATCTGTGGTGTACCCTGAACACACAGGACCAAGGTTAAGGTGAAGGCTCTGGAGCAGGCTCAGCCTCAGGTAAATCCTGCTATGGCCGTGTTACTACCTAGGCTTTCTTAAGCAAATCAGTTATTCTCCCTAGGCCTCAATCTACTCAATTCTACTCAGTGCATAAAATTGTTGGGAGGATTATAATACCCAATACCTAGCAAGCTCGCAGAAAATCATGCCATTCTTCTGCTTAAAACCTGCAATGACCTCTGTTCGCTCTTAAAATAAAATCCACAACCCCTGGCATGGCCTCCAAGTTGCTGATTGTTCTTGGCCTCTGCTAGCCTCTTCAGCTCCCACTGCCCCAGGCTCCCCCTGTTTCTAAGTTCCTCACACCTGATCTTGGTTCTGTTCCACAGTTGCACCAAGGCATTTGCTCCAAACACTTCACACTTTCCTTTTCCCTTAGTTTCTCCTGCTCCTCCTTTAAATTGCCGCTGAAATGTCACTTCCTTGAGCAACGGTTCCCTGGACAAGCTGACAAGCATCATAAGATTTGGCAATTTCCTACATGCACACCTGCACTCAGGTGAAAATAGGATTCATTTGCATCGCCACCGGCAGGTGTTATGGAGAGGTCTATTCTACTCACTATGAGATGGAAGGGCAAGGAAACCAATGTTTCTAAAGTGTCTATTTGATTTCAAGTACTATGTCATGCACTGTCTGTAGAGTTCTATCAATTAAACTTCCAACGCATATTGAGGTCAATGTTATTATCCTTCTTTGAGATATGGAGAAGTAAGGATCAATGTAAAGCTAGCAGGTGATGAAGCTGTGTTTTGAACCCAAGTCCACGCCCTCCTGGACCTGTCCTCATTCCTCTGTACCGCACGGCACTGAAAGATAGGTTCTATTTATGCAGAACCTCATAGCCTGCATTCTGGGAACAAGAGCTATGATTATTTGTCTGTAATTATACATTGCTATAACATCACCTATAAAAAGTAATTATAAAGACAGTGGGGAAAAGCCCCATTCCATTCTGTGTCCCTTTTCTCGGTGCCTTTATTGAGCAAGGCCCTTTGGGCTAAATTCTCTTTTCCTGATCCTGTAGGTGGCTCCACATTGAAGCCAGTGTTAACACATGACCGCCCGTAGCACCCATTAGAGGAAGGCGCCACTCTTCGGCCTCTGGGAAGAACTGAGCATTTTGTAATGTACAGAATTGTCGAATCACTACGCTGTGCACCTGAAACTAACATGAGAATGTATGTCGACTATACTTTGGTGACAAATAAAAATTTTTAAAAAAGAAGTAAAGCAAAGCAAAACAAAATGTGTGTCACACTTTGGTGACGGATGTTAAAAGAAAATTGTTGCATAAAAACCAAAACAGAAAGAAAAGAGACATGTGCCATTTCCACTGGTTTTGCATCACAAAGTAGAAAGGGGGTAAGACCTAGAGTCAACACACCCACAGTCTGAGCCCTTATTTTGTCACTGTCTCACAAAAAAGGAAAGAAAGGCCCTGTTTTCCCAGGAAAGCTGATGTCTTCCTCCATCTGAGTCTTACTTTAATCAAAATACCAACTTCACAAAGTGGCTCTGAAGCTAAACTAAGAATAAGAATATGAAGGACTTCTGCTTGGACCTGTTCCTCTTGTTCAAACTGCAACACATGGTGCAAAATGGATGCTCTGGTGGACACGGCATAATCTCCACAGTCCTCAGCTCTACCTCATTTATAAAATGATGTAACTGATGCTTCATCTATCCCTCCATGAGCCAGGGATCCACAGAAGACAACAATCACTTGAAATTTCCTTCTACATTTAAAATGTATAGTTCCGTGGGAAAAAGTGCTTATTTTAACCCAAGTCCTATAGCAGGAATTTATCATTTTTCTCATAATCCAAATGGGTCAAGATTGTTTGTGATGCTATTAGCCATTATATCTATTTCGGTTTATTTATATTTACTGACTGTCTTTGTTCAAATAGGGGCATCCTGGAGGCTGGTTGATCTCTTCCCCATACCTTGCCTGTAATTCAGATAAGCACCACTAGGTGGAGAAGTCTCAGATTGTGGAAAATTCATCCAAAAGTGTTTCTCTAGTTCTTTATGTTTGGAATTTACTTCACCACGAGTAACAAATTAAAAAAAAAAAAAAAAAGCAACATCTATTTATTAGGTCAGGTTGATCCTGGTCTCCAATAAATTCCGTTTTCCAAACTTCCAGAAGAGTAAACCTGCTTCATTCTCTTTGTTCTGACTCATCTAGAAAATAGTCCCTTTAGAGAATAGAATAGGTATCTTCACACCCTTAATGATACACATCAATTGGTTTAGTCACCCTACATATTCCCATGGATTATGTCTTGAGGTCAACCCATGATAACCAAAAGCATCTGAAGAAAGAGTGGACTTGATGACGTTACTAATATTATTAACTAACATCAAGTAGCAGAAAATACTTGGTAAACAGTATGTCCTCAATAATTACAGCACATGCTACGAGCTAGGTACTTCTGGCTGCCTAATTCCTTAATTCCATGAGTATTTGGTGAATCCCTACTATATAACAGGCGATGTGCATAATGGGGTAAAAAAAAAAAAAAAAAAAAAAAAAAAAAACCAGCCATGGCCTTAAACTCATTGTCTACAGCAGGGATACATGCATTAAATAATTAAATAATAAATAACTATGAGTGAACTCAGTTCCAGGAAAGAAAAGCTACAGAAAGCTACAGCAGAGATTAAGGGGGAAGGGGCTACTTAAGGTAAGTGACAGGAAGGGTATTTCTGAGGATGTAACATCCAAGCTAGAACTCAACAGTGAGGAGGAGGCAGAAACAAATACACATATAAGATCCATGAGGCAGAGAAGAGCTTCTTGTGTTTTAGAGACTTAATAAAACCTGCATGGATGGGGCGCCTGGGTGGCTCAGTCAGTTAAGCATCTGACTCTTAGTTTCTGCTCAGGTTGTGATTTTAGGGTTGTGGGATTGAGCCCTACATCCGGGCTCTGTGCTCAGCATGGAGTCTGCTTCAGATTCTCTCTCCCTCTCTCTCCTGCTCATTTTCTCTCTCTCTCTCTCTCTCTCAAATAAGTAATTAAAAAAATATATCTGCATGGCCAGAATGCAGAAAAAAAGTCATGCTTGGAAAAGTAGGCAGAGGCCAGACCACAAAAGGACTTAATCCATAATAAGGAGGTTATTGCAAACACAACAGGAAGCTCCCTAATGCTTTTCAGCAGAGGAGTGAAAATATGTTTCAGCATGATTGCTCAATACTGTGGCAGAGAAACTATATGGAGCTGGTTTCAGTGAGTGTAGGAGACCAATGAGGGGTATGTTTTTTGTTTTCTTGTATGTTCTTTGATCACTTATCATTCAGGCTTCAGCAGGAAACAGAAGGACAGTTTGGGAGTGTGATACAGGATAAAGGTAGAGATCAGGTATGGGGAAGCCAGAAGAGGGCACTGTGGTTTCCTGGGGGACAAGGAACAGAGAAGAGCCAGTACTATACCAGAAGGCACAAAGGCACAAATGGAGAGAAGGTAACTAGTTCATGGAGACAGAGGGCTATCTCCTGACTGGAAATGAGACTTTGTGCTGAGGATCCCTGCAGATCTGTGGCCATCCTAAAAGGAGGGAGCCCATGGAACACATACCCCAACCTCACTCACTCCCTTCCTCCAATTTCTTGCTATTACTGTCCATGAACTGAATCTGACCAAAAGCCCAAAGGCAAGGGATCTTACTGACCAGCTTATGCAGACCAGCCTGTTGAGGAATACAGAAGGATGGAGAAGGGTGGAGAATAGATCTGGAAGAAAAAATGGCAAATATGCCCCCAAGTGATAGTGGAGATAAAGGTAAATGGATGAATTCAAGATATAGTTGGATATAATATTCCCGTGAGGTGCATATGTATTTTATATGAAGAGTAGGGGCGAGGCATTAACTCTGTTTCTTAGGCTTCTATTTGGAGTCACAGGGTTGTTAATGGTGCCAGTTACTGAGATGTGGTAGGTTTGGGATAGAATGGATTCTTAAAAAGCTCAAGATTCATAGGCATGTTGAGTGTAAGGTGCTTGGGAGGCATCCCAGGGAGCTGTCACGTAGACAGGTGGATGAACGAGACCTTATCTCACAAGAAGTGCCTAATCTGGAGAAATACATTTCAGAGTCATCAGCATCTACAGGGTATTTAATGAGATGATAATGGCTATTATCTAGAGAGAGATTATAAAGGGAAGAGGGAAGAAAACCTACCTTCTAGTTCTGAGATCAGAGCGAGGAGGAGAAACCAGCACAGAAGACTGAACAGGTGCAGCCAGAGTGGTAGTAAGAAAAGAACAAAAACGGGAAGGCATGAGACCACAGACATGAAAAGAAGAGTATGTTTTGGGAGGAGGGTGGGTCACTTGCGATGAAGATACAATTGAAACACGGTAGCAGCTCAACACCAGCTTCAGTAGGTGGAGAAATCAGAAGCCAGATTCGAGAAGATTGTTCATAATAAACCTGTAATACAGATTTCATTATGTTTTTTTACTTTAATAAATAAAAAAATAATGCTGAGCTGAGTTAAGTAGATCTTTTAGTTATTAAATATTTTTAAAGCAGGCTTGTGATGCCCAAGCCCATGCTCTTTCCGTTCTGCTGAGTAATGCTCCAACTCCATGACTCATGCTGCACAGGGAGAAGTCTGGAAGGAGCCGTCAGGTTAGCATCTCCCCCCAGGTTCACGCCACATCTGACCTTCTCTCAGCTCTGGCTCCTGAAGGCAAAGGATAAGGAAAGGCTTCCACTCCAAGGAGGGAAAAAAATAACATAAAATAAATGGCAAGATACTAATCTTGAGATCATTTCCATAGAGGTGTTAAGTGCTCCCATTGGCATTAACAGCAATGAGCCTCAAATATCACTTGTACAGCAAGCTGCTTAGCTCAGCAGATAACAAGTCACAGCAGGCCTTCTTGGGTTGCAAATGTAGTCACTCTGTTTGCCAATTAACTCTTTCCCACATTGCTTTTTATGTAACCAGCCGGGGAGCTTTGCTGAGACAGCACGATCTGTTAGAAAATAGCATTGGCCTGGAGCTGGGAGAGATGAGGTGATACAAACCAACCGTAGGTAGTAGTAACCGACAGTAGTAATAATAGTCGTAGAACAGTCATTAGTAAGCCAGAGCCCTTGGAGGATCCCAATTTCCAAAATAAATTCACATGTTTGCTGAACTTCATAACAGCCCCCGATGTCACAGGCAAGACATTGTTCTTTCATCCCAAGAAATTTCAATTTGTCTAAGTGGTTCTAAGCATGCTAGATAAAATATCCTGTGGTCTTTCCAAACCCACTGCCGATTGTCCTTAAATCATTTGTGATGCCACAGACTAGATTTCTCTAGGAGCAGGTGCTTTTGTGGCCTAGAGAGAGAGGTTATCTCATCCATTAGAACCACGACTTCCAGCAAGGAAGTCTTCTGGATGGTCTGGGCTCGCTTTACCTTCTAGCAACATTTGACATGGCTGACCATATCACTTTCTATAAAACATACTTTCCTTCGTCTTCCTGACCACAATTTCCTGGTGGTCCTCCTACCCCACTGATTTTTCTCTCAGTCACCTATGCTGGTTCCTCCTCTTTTCGTCAACCTACAAATATTGAAGTGTCCTGGGCTCTTGCCTAAGTTTCCTTAATTTCTCCATCTATTCTCTCCCCATGGAGGGTGCTGATCTAATTTACCATCCAACACAGGGCCACGTTGAGAGAGCTAAGATGCTAACCCAGGCCATAAGTACTACAGGACCACAGATGTATTTCGAGGTGACCACATACTACCTGGCAAAGATTCTGAAATCTTTCTCTATATACTCAGGACTCACATACTCAGTAATCAACTTAACACTTCTACTCGGATTCAAATAAGCACCTCAATTGTAACATAAGCAAAACAGAATTCTTGAATTTATTTCTGCACACCTGTTCCTTCTTAGTCTTCCCTATCCTAGTAAATGGCCCCATCCTTTATCCAGTATTCATAAAGCAGGCATTCCCTTTGATTTCTCATCCCTTCCCCCCAATATCCAATTCATTAGCAAGTCCTGTTGACTCCACTTCCATCTTGGATAAAGCCACCACCACCCCTTGGCCAGATGCTGCAAGAACATCTTACCTGGTCCCCCGTCTTTGATTGTTGTCTTTCTATGAACTATTCCCCATACTTTGAATAGAGTGCATGCTCTCTGATGCCCAAGTCTGCCCACATGGTGGCCCTCTCCCACCTCACTAGTCCCACTTCCTCCCCGCCCATCTCCTTCACCCTCTCCAGTCTCACCAGCCTTTTCAGGGCTTGGCAGTGGCCCTTCCACATCCTGCAAGCTCTGATCCTCAGTGGCTAGCTTCTCCTTGACATCTAGAGCTCTGCTTAAATCATAACTTTCTCACCTGGGGTTTCTCATCCGAACCGCAGAACCCAGCACATGATTTCACTAACTCTCTCCCCCAGACTTTCTCAAGGACTGCATATTACTAGTACCATTCTTGAGTCATAAAAGAGAAAAGGGTTACTTACATCCAAAGTACGCCTTAGAGCAGTTGACCTTAATTCTCTATTGAAAAGGGCAACACGTGCCTCCTTATCACTTGTCAGTCTTCTAAAAGTGGTGATCATTAAGTGGTATCTTTCCTCATTTATCTACTTATTTGTTTATTCCCTATCTCTTCTGCCTGACTGTAGACTCCTTTGAGTAAGATGCTATGGTAAGCGCTGGGAATTGTGTAAGACTGTTGAATCACAGACCTGTACCTCTGAAACAAATAATACATTATATGTTTAAAAAAAAAGAAGAAGAAGAAGAAGATAGCAGGAGGGAAGAATGAAGGGGGGGAAATCAGAGGGGGAGATGAACCATGAAAGATGATGGACACGGAAAAACAAACTGAGGGTTCTAGAGGGGAGGGTTAGCCTGGTGATGGGTATTAAAGAGGGCACGTTCTGCATGGAGCACTGGGTGTTATACGCAAACAATGAATCATGGACCACTACCTCACAAACTAATGATGTAGTGTATGGTGATTAACATAACATGATAAAAAAAATGAAAAAAAAAGATTACATCCATTTTCTTTGCTGATACATACTATGCATTCAGCATTTGCTGGAGGTAAGAATAGCGGTACAATGAACTAAGAGGGAGAACCTAGGATGAAGATTCCTCTTGAATCCTTTCTAAGGTTGGCCTTCCCTCCAATTTCTTCCTCTTTTTTGAATATTATACCAGGCTTGTATTTCCTTGATATTCCTCACCACAACTTGTAATTATTTCATTGTTACATGGGCTTCCTGTCTCTCTCCACTCCCTAGAATGTGAGCTCCGTATAATAGACCATATCTGACTGACTACCCTGTGTATCCCCCTGTCTTACCTAATGCCTAGCACACAGCAGTTTTATTGTCTAAATAAATGAAAAGGAGGGCAAGTCTCTGCATAAAGAGATTTGGGTCCAGGATGAACTTAGATCAATCTTCCATAGAACTTTGAGCTTGTTACTAAGCCTGTTCATGTGTCAGATTGCCCCATCTGTAAAACGAATACCCATTAAGACCCACCTTAAATAGCACAGGGGATAAATCATTCTACACGTAACTGTTGTGGGCTGTCTTAGTTTGAGTTCCCAGAAACGGTCTCTGAAACAAGGATACCAGTGCAACTGATTTATTTGACAAGGAAAGGGACACAGTGGAAGAGTAGGGAAATAGAAGAGAGCCATCAGTGTGGGCAACTGAGCTTGATCCCACTGAGCAAACCAGGAGACGACGCAGAGCATGTACCTCAGCTTGATCCCACTAAAGGGAAAGGGAGCTGGGGTATTTATACACCCGTCAACCTTTGTTGGAGAGCTGTTCTCCTGGGCCATTCATATCCTGGCACTCCAGGTGCCATGAGGATGGCAAATCAATCTGTAAGAGAAAGCCCTCAGACAGAGAAATGCAGGAGCTGCAGCTGGAAATGGGTCCAGTGTCACTGTAGTCATAGATGATGGGATATGGAAAGGTGCAGGGAGAGGTTTCCAAAACTTCTTCCCCGGTGACTACTGTTTGCCAGCAATGGCCCAGCATCTACCATAGTAACCTACATTTAGCAGATACTTGCTTTTGTTCATGGAGCCTCTGAAATGTTGTGCAAACTATGGATAATTGCACATTTTTATAAGGGAAAAGATGCTAAATTTTAATCATATATTTAAAAACAAATCCATGATCCCAGAGAGTTAAGGGCTACTGGTCTATGAATCTCTATGAACTGAGGCTTGTCCCTTTTCTATTCATCCACTTGCAAATATTTTTCAGTCATCAGAGAGTACACCCACTGATGACCTCACAGCGATCTCCAGGAGGCTGAAGATTCTCCCCACCCATGAGAGAGAAGATTTGAGCCAACTCCCGCAGTTTTCCAAGGGAAAGAGGTGTGGTCTGGCACACGTCATGTCCACATGTAAAACGACGACAATAATGTCTACCTCATAAGGCTGCTGGAAGAATTTAGTGGCATATAATATATGCAACAGATTTAAGTCTCTAACATAAGCCCTGGCATCTAGGCTCCTAGAGGGCAAACACAAAGACCACACTTTTATTCTTCATTTGGGCACCTAGGATCATTGGACACATAAATACATGCTGGGCTGACATTTTAAACAGAGGGAAAATGAGTGACAGGGTGAGCAGGCATCTGGACTACAGTGATTTCCGGTCTCTTGGATATTTCCAGAGAGGCCATTTAGAGCCAATGACACAGAGAGTGCATTTATTGCATTCAGCAGGCTGGTGTCATTGGGATCGGACTCTCCGAGTGCTTACATGACCTTGTGAGAATGGAGACAGCTGCACAGTCAGAATAAGAAGGTGCTTCAGATGCATTTCCAAATATAACCTTGATGCAGGAGGTGGGTCTCCTAGAAATGGGTCTCCTGACATTTGCGTACAGGATGCCAAGTCAACCTGTTTAGTTGAATAGATTTCAACCTTAGGTACATTATTAAAAAAAAAAAAAGTGGCTTGGCTGGTACATTTCTGCTCTGTCTGCATGTTGGGCAAAGAGCCACCTAGAGAAAGTAAATGAAATCATAGCTTCATAGATCTCTGGGCTAGCAGTATTTTCAAAGAACCGCCTAGAAGCATTGCTATAGTCTAGAAAAGCATCTGTTTCGGTTACCAGAAGGCCTGGGCGCAAATTCTGGCCTTATACTGATGACATGGGAAGCATTAGACCCAGCTGCCCTAAGCCTCCTCGTTTCACCCAGAAAGCAAATCCAGGTTGCGAAGGCGAGCAACGTGCGCGCATGCGCAGATGTGTGTGCAGGTGCAGGTTGCTGTTGGAAGCATCTAGCCCAGCCCTTTGAGATTTCACAGATAAGTCCAGTGAGGATAGGAGGAGTTAAGCTAATTGCCTCGCTCATGTTTGTAAGTAAGCAAATAGAGCAGAGGTCGGCAAACTACTGCCCACAGGCCAAATCCGGTCCGCCTGCCCGTTTTTGTAAATGACGTTTTATTGGCTGTCAGCCACGCCCATTCATTTCCGTCATGTCTAAGGCTGCTTTTATGTTACAGCCACAGAGTTGAGTAGTTGTGACAGAGACCAGATGGGCCACAAGCCTGAAATATTTACTATCCAACCCTTTACAGAAAATGTTTGTTGACCTCGGAAACACAAGATAAGGGACATTCTGTGAGCTTCTGTCTCTGCACCAGTCTTTAATGACTACATCTTCCAAAGCTAAGAACTTTTCTTTCCCACTATGATGGGAAATAGTAACAAGAGGTGACCTTGAAGGAGTCTCAGGCTTTCCTCACTCTTCCTCCCCACATTTTTCCTTCTCATCCATCTGCCCATCCCCTTCTAGGGACGATTTTCTCTTTTCCGTGTAGGGGGCTGGTAAACAGATCAGGGCTGAGCTGCTCAAACCAGAGCATCCGATCCCCCCCGCAACCGTGGTATAGTGCGAACGACCGGGACAGGGTACAACGGCCTGTCTCCTTGGAGTATCAATTTATAGAAAATTATGCAAAAATCTTATCTTTTTATAATAAAAACATAAGTTTTTAAAGAGGCAGCATGGGACTGCACTAAATTTTCCAATCGGCTTTTGGTTCCCCTAATATTCACCTCTGGAGGAACATGCTTATCCTCCTTTTAGGATTTTTAGAAGGGAAGTTTGGCAAGTACACTCTTTGTTGGAGCCAGGCAGACCTGCGTATGACTCTTCCTTCCATTCCTAACTGGCTGTGTGTCCCACATGCTCCGAGACACACCGCTTCCCCTGCTGCAGTGGGGGCGGTGGCGGGGGGGGGGGATGATATCTTCCTGGGGAAGTAGGGGGATGAGTGAAAACAGACAATTCAGACAATTTCTATCAATGGTTCTCAAACCTGACTGCATCTGAAAACCACTTGAAGAACTTTCTGGATGCCCAAGCCCCACCTTCAGACCAGTGAAGCCAGAACGGGTGTTACAGCCTCGCACTGGCACTTTTGCAGTCACTCCAGGGAATTCTATCATGCAGCTTGGGGTATGAAAACTGATGTGTATGGAAGTGTCAGCATGGTGCTGACTCATAATTGGCCGCCAGTAAATGGTAGTTTAAGTGACGGTGGGCAAGTAGCCCTCACCTAAAACCGCCATTCTTCTGCAAGCTCCAGCTTACCCTGGTGTGGCAAAGAGCCTAAGGGGAACATGTCACCCCACCCACATAATATATTTGCATTGCAGAGCCTAATGGTGCCTTTAAATCACATCATGGAGACAGCTTCTGACTCCATCTGATGCGAGCCTCGGGTCTAAGGTGATTGCTGGTGTCAGTCTCTCTGGGGTTGGACCCTAATGCACGTTAATGCACAGGAACGCATGTCCTTAAGGGACCTGACAAACACTTCCTGCCCTTTGGGGGGCCCCCAACAACCTATGAGATGCTCTGAAAACACTCTGGAGCTCATCAAACCTACCCCCTTGCTCCACCTGCTTACTACAGACATGGAGCAAGTTTGCGTGTGTACGTGTGTGTGCGTGCGTGTGTACGTGTGTGTGTGTGCGTGTGTACGTGTGTGTGCGTGCGTGTGTTAATTGAAGGAGTCCTGACCTTGGAGTCAGAGAGCAGAGGTCTGGCTTCTATCCCATCTCGTCCTAGCTTGGGTTCCCAAATGAAGAGCCTGAGTCAGAGTGTGCAGTGAGGTGGTTTATTTTGGGAGGGCACCCCAAGGAACAGGAGTGAAGCACCAGTGAGCGAAAGCAGAACGTGAACATAACATATATTTGCTATCAATTTGGTCAGCACTGGGAGTGACTGTGGCTTAGTCTCTCCCCCACGTGAACTATGCCTCAGAACCATCTACTTGGGGGGCAGAGGGATGAAAAGAGGACAATTTCTGCAACAGTTCCAGCCCCTCTTCGGTGAGAAGGGCCCCTCCAGTGTGAACCTCTCCTATAGTCCTTAAAAGCTGAGCAAAGGTCTACGGCAAGCCAGAGAAACCCCAATCCAAAGGACCGCCACCGCATAAAAGCTGTAGAAACTGGTGGAACTGTGCGCACAGAATATGGGGCTGGAAACGGTGTAAAAAGGGGCTTGATACACAGCTTGCCCGCCTACTCCCGCCACAGCAGATGACACAGGCCTGAACTAAGTACTGTAGGACCTAGCACCGCATGGATGTGGATGTGCGTGACCTCCTTCAGGTCTCCCCAAGCCCCAGGAGGCTGGCATCTTCCTTTTTTTTTTTTTTTTTAAAGATTTTATTTATTTATTTGACACAGAGAGAGGAAGAGCAGGAACACAAGCAGAGGGAGAGGGAGAGGAGAAGCAGCTCCCCGCGGAGCAGGGAGCCCGATGCGGGGCTCGATCCCCGGACCCTGGGATCATGACCTGAGCCGAAGGCAGACGCTTAACGACTGAGCCACCCAGGCGCCCAAGGAGGCTGGCATCTTTCTCTTCAACTTACAAGAGGAGAAAGCTGGACCTCAGAGACATCAGGTGACCTAAAAGAGCCCAACAGGCTCTCAGACCTGGACTACCCACCTCGGAGTCCTCTGCTCTTCATCACTGAACTGGGAGATGGGGATTCTGGACACAAGTCATTGTCATCTTCCTGATTCTTGGGGTCCTTGTCTGTAAGATCATGTCAATGACCTCTGCCTCCTTTCTGGGCTGTAATGCAGACAAAATGACAAATGTGCGTAAACTACAAAGACATACACGAGGATTTTATTTTATTTTTTCAAAAGACAGGAAACAAACAAACATCATAGCACAGTCTCAGTAGCAGAGAATGGGATGAACAGGTTTCAAAGCCACATCCATGACGGGTGGCCCTGCTTGAACAGGCAGGCTGCCACAGCACGCAGGAGCTGAGGCAGGTTCTTCCTGGTTTGGGGACCGCCTTTCTCCAGGGTACAAAGAAACAGCTCAGTAACAGGGGGCAGAAGGACAGTTGCTGGGTGTGCCTCTGGTTGTCCCAGAGAAACAAAAGTTAAGAACTCCAATTCTCATATGATGTGAAGCAGCTTTGCAATTGAAAGAGAGAGCAATCTGCCCGGAGCAATTATGTTTTCATTATTATTCCCTAGCTGTTGTGTCACAAATCACATTTTCCATCCTGGGGCATGTTGGTGCAGAGCTGGTGATTGCAGTTCCTATCATTCTACCAGCTGACTGCTCCAGCCTGGCCCTGGGAGCAGCAAGCCGGTGGCTCATTAACCGCAATACCTGCACACAGATTGCAAACCCAGCAGAGCAGATGCTGTGTGTTTAAGGAAATTTTCCCCATTTGAAAATGACTACAAAGTCCTTTTGACTCTCAAACTCCTTTTGGGGTTTTTCTAGAAAGAAAACCCGTGAAATCCTTGAAGATTTTCCTGTCAACCTGCTCTACAGCTCAGATGAGAGTGCTGATGCTGGGTGTAGCTTTGACTTGCAGGCACAAACGCAAACACACCCAGGCGCCCCAGGCTTTAACATATGGGATTTAAAGTGCCAGACTCTCGCGCGCCGGAGCGCTGCAAGGCTCATGCTGCCATCATGTGGTTGGAGGAGGAACTGCACCGGGGACGGAATCGGCCAAATTTGATATGGAGGATTTGTCTTTTTTTCCTTCCCATCCCTTCCCTTCCCTTCCCTTCCCTCCCTTTCCCTCCCCTCCCCTCCCTCCCTTCCCATTTTTCCTTCCCTCCCTTTTTCCTTCCCTTTTTCCTTTCCTTCCCTTTTTCCTTTCCTTCCCTTTCTCCTTTCCTTCCCTTTCTCCTCTCCTTTCCTTTCCTTTCCTTCCTTCCTCCCTCCCTCCCTTTCTCCCTTCCTCCCTTCCTTCCCTTGCCTTCCTGCCAGCCTTCCTCCCAACCCACCTTTCCTTCCTCCGTTCTTCCTCCTGTCTCTTCCTTCTTTCCTTCTTCCTTTCTTATACTATGACGAATATTGGGATACAAAAATGCATCTGAGAGCTCCAGCTTTCAAGTAGTCAAGTGAAAGAAGAGGAAAAGCAGAAGGGAAATTGTTGAGTTCTGCTTAACTGCCCCTTTTCCTGGGCTCCTGGGGCTTCCCGTGTATTAACACAGGTGCTTCTCACAAAAGCCCAGGGTAGTAGCCATGCTATTGACAAAGAGTTGTCAGATGAATCTGACTGGCCATTCAACACATTCTCATAAAATGGGTTAGGTGAATTCAATGTCAAAATCACACCACTCGTATTTAAGAAGAGCCGATTCCCACGGAACAGAACATCATAAGCTATAATCGGGGGGGGGGCACAGAAGAATTATGCTTTTGTTTAGTTAGTGCTTTGAACAAAAAAATTTTATTTTGCCCCCATAAAAGGTCTTAAACTATGTCCTTATCTATTATTCTCTTAGATTGTTTGTTTTCTAATTCTTAATTTGTAGAGGGTCTTTGTATCCTGGAGATATCCTTTTGTGTTTTATATGAGTTGCAAACACTTTCTTATAGTCAGTTATTTACCTTCTTTCTTTACGGAGTCTCTTAACAATTTTTTTAATTATTAATATTAGTTTTTAACATAACCAAAACTGCTAATTTTTTTTCCTTTATAAACTCCTTCTGGGTTTCCTTTCCTGCTCAGAAAGGCCTCTTCCACCTCAAAGTATGAAGACAGTCTTTATTTTTTAACAATGATTTTGTTATTTTATTTTTATGTTTATATTTATGTTAATTTATTTTTATGCTCCTTTTAAGGTAGGCTAACTTCATTTTCATCCAAATGTGAAATCAATTGTCCCTGCACCATTAAAAAAATCTGTTTTTTTTCTGCACTGAGCTGAAATGGTACATTTAATCCTAGAATAAGTGCCCCTATCTATAAACCTACCTGGTTTACCAACATAATTAGACTTCTCTGCTACCATACTGTTTTCATCTGGTAGCACCAGCCACCCCTTACTATTTTTCTTTTGCAAAATATTCTTAGCCTTTTTTTTTGAGAGAGAAGTGTGCATAGGGGAGGGACACAGGGAGAGAGAGAATCTCAAGCAGCCTCCATGCCCAGCACAGTGCCAGACACGGGACTCAATCCCATGACCCTGAGATCATGACCTAAGCCGAGATCAAGAGTCGGATGCTTAACAGCCTGAGCCACCCAGGAATCCCAATTCTTAACCATTCTTAAACACGAACTTCTACATCAGAAACGTATACATTGTCTGAATTTGTATAGTAAACAAACATTACTTTTGTTCATGAAAACAGGTTTCAATTCTGTATCTTGCAGAGCTTACATTGTTTCTTTGGACACCGGGCTGCCTTACATCTTGGTTCCTGCCCTGGGAACAGCTGAGCCTATCTCTCAGCCTGCCAGAGGGCATCTGACTGGTCAAGGTCTCTTTTCCTGTTGCCAGTGGAGGGGTCCCAGGTAGTAGAAACATGCTGCCAGGGGTCTACCCCGACTAGTGAGCAGCGGTTGTTCTCAGTAAACGGGGGTGGCTGTAAGATAAGCAGAACCCCCAATGGTGTTTCCTATGTTCCTTCACCCCAAGTTGATTTAAAAAAGCATTTATTGGGGTGCCTGGGTGGCTCAGTCATTAAGCGTCTGCCTTCGGCTCAGGTCATGATCCCGGGGTCCTGGGATCGAGTCCCACATCGGGCTCCCTGCTCAGCGGGAAGCCTGCTTCTCCCTCTCTCACTCCCTCTGCTGTGTTCCCTCTCTCGCTGTGTCTCTCTCTGTCAAATAAACAAAATCTTAAAAAAAAAAAAAGAAAAAAGCATTTATTAATTGCTGCTTATATGGTAAGGCTTGGGACTAGGGAACAAAAACTAATTCTGTTACAGTCCTTGCATTCAAAGAGCTCATGGTCTAGCAGGGATGGATGGACCTACATGAGACAAAATAAGTGCCCTATCAGGCAAAAAAGTCTAATGGAGACAAATGGCCAGTGTCCTGGTGGCTTTAAGGGGGAGGAGCAATTCAGTCCCCCCAGGTGAATCAGAATGTGATTTGGAAGGAGTGCACGTCGTGAGGGGACCCCATCCTTGCTCAGCTCAGTGGTAGAAAGGTGTGTGATTATTCCTGTGTGTAGACGCGCTTGTGTGTGCACGCCCACGTGTGCGCACTGGCCTGGTCCTGCACAGCAGCCCAGCGAGAAGCCACAGAGCCTACAGGCTTGGGTGGAAGAGAAGGATTGAAGGATTTAGGAAGGAAGCAGCTCATACACATGTCATTCTTCTTCCCTGCCCTCCAGTGACAATACAGGCAAACACTTCACACAGTCTTTCCCAAAAGACAAAGTTCTCACTGTCCCAGGAAATGGGAGCTTACACCCTGAATAAAGACCCTGCTTCATACTCTGCCACCTTCTCCCGCCTCCCTCCTGACAGACAAACGCTGTTTGTTTGAAAGTTTATCTCCACTGGAGGTTTTCAGGAAGGGCCCCTTGACATTGCCGTAGATCCTGTGTTATGCCTCAGCTGTTTTTTGATGTTTGTTCACACAGATGAAGTCATGAAGATCACAATCTAGGGCAAGATGATATTTTCTGCGGTAATTATTGTTCTTGGAAATAGGAGACCAGAGCCTGAGAGAGCGAGAGGGATGGAAGAGATTAAGGCAGCCATCCAACACCTCACTGGGTTAACCCCTGAGGGAAAAGAGACCCAGAGAGGTGACGTGACTTGGCCAAGTTCACACAGCTACTTCGTTCTGCACAGATGCATCTGAGGAAAACTGCTGGAGGGACACTTCTTCATCCCATCAGCGTGCAATTATATGGAGCTCTCCTTTTGACAGAATACTTCACTTCTCCTTTCCCAAATGTCAAGTCAGGGTTAGCTACAATTTTTTCTTTTTATGTGAAAGTTTGCAAATATGAAATTCCAAGCAGGAGTGTGGAATGCTTCTCCACCCATAAAGGATATACGTTTTTTTTCTCTCAAAAAAAAGGCTTCACATGAGGAAAGGCTAATTAGATGGGGAATGCTTGGTCCCCACTCCACAGGTCTCCCTGAAGAAAAATTTCCCCAAACACTCCCATCCCACCACCTACTGCTCCCCGTGCTGAGCCTCTAAATCAATCGAACTGGAAAGTCTGGGACAAAGCCTGGGGTTTCCGGAGCTCATCTTTCTCTCCCCTTTGACATCCTGTAACTGCTGGCTGAGGGCAGTTGAGCTCTCTGCCATGTCGAATAAGGTCCTACCCCAAAGAGGAACACGACTTTTCTAGCACATCAGTGGGAAAGCCAGCCTAATTCTGGGGAATAATTTTAGAAAGCCCAATGTTGCCTGAATCTCCAGTATTGTCTCTGTCAGTAAGAAAGCTGGCTTTTTGTTCTCCATCAACCCCCCGCCCCTTGTGTCTCTTGTTGATTCAGAGCTCGGACAGGGAAAGGGGCTGTGGTGTGCTCAGCCCTTCCATCAGAGAACGTCCCTGTGCATTAGCAGTGGCTAATTTAAAGACTGAGAAGCTTCCTCGTGGTTTCTGCAAGTGTCAAGTTGGTCCACAATTTCATGTGAAATGTAAGTGCTTTTCTTCATCACAGTTGAAAGATGTTCCAAAACTCCATACTCTTTTTTTCCTCCACTTTGCTCTTTGGACAGAAGCAGAGCAGAACATGTCACTGATAAGCACTTAACTCAGCGCTCAAATCCAGCCACTCAGGACAACAATACAGGACCCAGGCAGAAGCAGGAGGTCTGGGGAGCTCATGGGCTTCTCCCATTGAACCCTGCATTGTCTCCTCTGTCTTCCTCTGGCTCACAGAATCTCAGATTCTCAGAGGTCCCTGCGTGCAAACCACTTTGAGGAATCTGAAACCCTGCCACAATACCCCTGACAAGAGTGTGTCCAGGCTTGGCTTCCCACTGCCAGGGAGCCAGGGTTTCATAAAACCAGAGGAAGCCCATTCTCTCTTTCAGAGAATCCATCTGCAAGGAAGTTTTGTTCTTCGTTTCCTCACGGCATTCTGAAAGTGGCCTTCCTGAACTCCATCTCGGTTCCACTCTTTGGGAGGCAACACTGCAACTCCAAAGTCTAAGATGCATATTTTTTATATTTTATCTCTGAACCCGGAGTGCCCCTTAGCTGAAGACGTCTTATGATGGTGCTTGGGGGCAGCTACATGATTCCTTGTTGATTGTGCACCTTGGATCTGGGCTCTTCCTTCAGTCATCATCAGACCATTCAGGAGCCTTTGGAGTAAGGAACATAAGTCCACTTCACAACCTAAAGACCTTCACACTTGAAGCTTCCTGAAAATGACAAAAGCATGGAAAAAACAAACAAACAAAGAAAAACAAAACAAAAAAAACGTTCGGAAGGCATACTGGAAAAAATCCTGGAGGCAATATGGAAGCACTTTAAAGATTTTATTTATCTATTTATTTGAGAGAGCGAGAGCCCGTGCTCAGGAGCTAGGGGAGGAGAGGGACAAACAGACTCCGCAGCAGGGACCCTGACATGGGGCTCGATCCCAGGACGCTCAGATCATGACCTGAGCCGAAACCAAGACTTGGATGCTTAACCAACTGAGCCACCCAGGTGCCCTAATACTGAAGCACTTTAAACACTGCATTACAATGTTCTTATGAGGAGAATAAAATTGATGGCACAGTACAACAGAACTGCTTAACTGAAGTACCTAATACACTGAATGCAATAACTATTTAGGAAATGGACTGTTTGGTGGTTTAGGATGTGCTAGTAACTGCTAAACCTTTTCCACTTAATCCACATGGAAACCTAATGAGGTGGTAGGTACAGGTACACTACCCCCTATCCACAACTCTTGGGGCAAGATGCATTTATAAATTCATAGCTCTCTTAATTATTTCAGAAAGGTAATAGTTGTATTGAATATATGTTGTATTGAATCTGACCATTAGCAGGGCCTGGGATATTGTGCTTTAATCAAACACATTAATATTTTGCAGGGAAACACATGCATATTCACATAGAACGGGAGAGAGACAGCCATAACAAGCTCATTCCAGTTCAGGTCGAGTTTAGCTGTCAAATGAATCTGCCAGGGGCTTATGAAAATATTTTCTGTTTTCAGGTATTTTTGGATTTCAGAAATGCAAATGAGGCATTTTAGATTTGTATTCCTGTTTCCATTTTGCAAATAAAGAAACTGAAGCTTTGTAAGTATTTTCCCTGACACACATAGCTCAGAATTATGAAGTCGGGTGTGAGACATAGGTCACCCTACCTCCATAGTACATCATGCATCAGGGTCTTGACCATGATGGTTTGATGGTCTTCTGTGGAACAGCCATCTGTCAGATGGGCCCCGAGTCTTCTCTTCTGTAGACCGACCACCTGGGTATGACCATTGCCTCAAATCTTCTTGCTCTCCTTTGAACACACAAATGTTCCCCTCGGTCCCAACCACTGTAGCACGAACAATCTCACACCATGTAGAGGGAGACTTCTCTGCTTACAGAAGGATGGAGAGGTGTGGTGAGGGAGTCCACTCTCCAGCACACCAGCCACTCACTCAATGAGTTTTTAAAAAATCAAAAAATGTTCTAAGCCAATGATGTGGCTTCTACTTTGATAATTCTCGTAATTTTAGAGGGAGAGAGCCACCTTTGATCTAAATTCAGGTTTGAGAAACTTCCATCCAAGTTGTATTAAAACCATAATTCCTCATGTAACTTCCCCCTGGAGACCTCACAAATATCACAAGAATTTTAATAATAATAAAGTACGTATCTGAGTTGAATCCCAATCTTTCACTTCCTAGCTGGGTGATCCTGAGAAAATTACTTAACCCCTCTGTGCCTCAGGTTGTCCATCTAACAAATGAGAATAATACCATTTCCTACCTTGTAGAGTTGGTGTGAGAAAGAGATGATCTCCTACATGTAACCTCTTAAGCTAGTGTCTGGCCATGGTATGGACTCGATGAACATGAACTTTATCATCATCATCACGGACATATTTTAATATAGGAACCATGACATCCCAGAAAGGAAAAGGAGCAGAAAAAATTTATGAGCCAGATCTCTCTAGCTCTGAAGCTCAGGGTCTTAGGCTTTAGGCTGCCCTGCTTCACATGTCCAGTTGTGATGCCTGAAAACCAACCGTACCCCTGAAGTTCTAGGCTCCTTCCAAAAACCACTCTGAGGAGCAAAACCATGTCTTTTCCTCTCTCAGAATTAGCGACTTGGTGCAAAACAAAACAAATATGCATGGCCAACTCCACAGAGTCTGCTTGGTAAATTATAATTCATTACATCTGCCTCAACATTATCATTATTAGGCTTTCCTATGGGTAAGAATTCATGTGGTGTTCTCTAAAGAAGCAAAAGTGACTCTAACAGTCTTGTACTCAAAGAGATCTCACCCTAGTAGAAGTTACAAAATCTACACAAATACATTAGAACATAGTACAACACATATATGTGTGTGTTATGTATATATGACAGACTCTTGACACTTTATGCTTAATACTTATTTGCTATGTCTGAGTCTGTATTTATTTGTCGAAAGAGGATAATTTTTATTTATTGTCTCCTGTGGATTCTTAGATTTTTAGGAGTCATGACTTGCTCGTGTCTGTATCCGTATTGCCTATAAAATGAATGCTTGATGATGCGTGCATGCATGCATGAATGAATGACTTGTGTGGTCTGCAGGCTCTGAAGGAATACGAGTAGTTTCCATCTGTTGGTTTGTGCTCCCTAAAATGGCCTCTAGAGCACACTGGGAGCACCCCCACACTCAGTTTCCCAGCCATCTTTTTGCCACACCCAAGCGCCCTCATCTGGCCGTGCTGCAAAATGTTCCCTCTGGGGCTGCAGCAAGAACTGATCTAAGACCTAAAGAAAAAAAAGATGATTTTTTTAAATTGCCTCGCCAAGATGGGAATGGGAAGTTGAAATAAAAGGAGCCCGGCTCGTGAATGCATATTGCCTTAATAGCACAGGCAAGCCCTGGGGGTGATCTTGTTTTGGTAATTGGAGTGTAAATAAGTTCTGATTTCCCCTATAGTCTTAGAAGAAATTTAAGGGGATTCCCATTGAGCAACCTTTTAAATGTGTGTTCACACATTACCACCTTCAGGAAGCATTTCTTAGCTACTGCACACCTCCTCTGATGGGTCTCTCCTCTGAACTCCTAAGGTGGCAGTGTTGCCTAGTGGTCCTGTCTGGGTAAACCAGCTTCAAATCCCGCCTCTCTATATACTAGCAATGTGACATTTTGCAATATCTCAAGCCCCTTTGAGTCTATACTGACTTACTGAAAAATGTGAATATCAATAGCACCTACCTCAGAGAGCTGTTTTAGAAATTAAGAGGTAGGCTTTGTGGAAAGTACTCAGCTTGTTGTTTGACAGCGTTGTCTTTAAAATATCTAAAACTATTTATTAGTATTATTTATTGCCCTGATAACTTGCATTGAATAATAGATGTTCCTTAGGTTGTAATTTAAATATTTAATGCATGTTTGTTTTGTCTTTTTGATGGCAATAACTACATATTGGATTTGTGTTGTAGTCTTCAGTGATTAATATGTTTTTTACCAAGATAGGGTGAGTCTTGGCAAAATTGTGAAGTAAGTGACAGCAAGCCATGTGGGACAGTGTCAAGAATATTTCTAAGGCCTCTTTTATCTTCTCTGACCAATGCCTCCCCAAGCTACCTCCTGCCCATCTCTTAGTAGAGTCTTCTCCCAGGTCCAGGGAATGATTTGGATCCTGTGAATATGGGATATTACCTGGCAAGGGGAAATTAAGGTTGCAGATGAAATAAAGTTTGCTAAAACCAGCTGATTTTATGATTGGGAGGATATCCTAGGATATCTGGGTGGCCCAATGTGATCTCACGGTCCTTAAATGGAGAAGAGGGAGGCAGAAGGATCAGAACCAGTAATACAGCACCAAAAAGACCCAATGGGCGATTGCTGCTTGGAAGGTGGAGGAAGGAGCCATGAGCCCAGGAACAGGCAGCCTCCAGAAGCTAGGAAAGACAAAGAAACAGAATCTCCCCTAAAGCCTCCAAAAGGAACCTAGTCCTGTTGATAGCATTATTTTAGCCCAGGGAGGTCCATTTTGGACTTCTGATCTCCAAACTGTAAGATATTTGATTTGTGTTTTAAGCCACTGCGTGTGCAGTAATTTGTCCCAGCAGCAGTAGGAAATGAATGTACAAAGCCTTGAAGTCATATAATGCAGGAGCTCTTGGGAACAGTGTTCACTGTAGAGCCTATGCAGATGGCCTGGGATAGTAGAGCCAGACAGAGAGCGAGACCTGGCGAGTCAAGGAGGAGGAAGATGAGCAGAGCCGGAAGGGTGATCCTAAGCACTAAGACAGGATGACAGAATGAAACAGACAGTAAGAAGAACAAATGACAAAGTAAGGAGCTAGGAAGATCAACAGCAACGTGGGATAGGATGTCAGGAGCAAGGGGTGTAAGGTTCAAGACTGGCACTGAGAACAGCGGCAGGGATGGGAGGCAGAAATGGTTGGCTGCATTATGACAGGGCAAGGATCCGCCTGCCATTTTATAGTTACGGCAGCTCTTTCACAGGAGGGGACCTGAAAATTCACCACGCTGGGAGCCATGGTTCCATGTACGATGTGTATCTGTAGCTCATACATCATCTTCCATGGCCCCTGATACCAAATCATCTCTGAATATATGTTGATGAGTGGTGTGCCCGAAGACAGTGACAGTGGTCAGTTTGATGACCTCACGTGTGAGGTGTGGCATCTACTTGTGAAGGTACATATTTCTTTTCATTGTATTCTTGATATCTCACTTCATGAGAGGAAGCCAACACCAACCATACTCTATGATACAGTGTGATCTTAGAAAGTTTTACATTAACCAACAGAGAAAAAATAAGCTCTCCTTCCTTCCTTCATTTCTGTTGAGAGCCACATTCTAAAAGTCCTCAACACAGTAGAGAATGCAAATTCCACAGAGAGCATGGGCCCCAGGGAGATGGGAAGCATGGAAGGCGGTGAGGGCATATTTTGGTTTTCCAAGAGCAACTTCACAGTCTTCTCCCCTGTGTCCCTTGTCTTCTTTTCTGACTTTCCTTCATCTTTTTTGGCTCTCAAACAGAAAGCACTTCTCAGTGGGCAGCATGCGTGGGACAAGATGGTAGCATCAGGCCCCAGGAAATAGGCATAATTCTTGCCACATATGATTGGAGAAGAAAGGCAACTTTCCAGTGCAGGGTTTTCAATTACTGCCAACAATACCTAATGCTTAATACCAGAGAAAGGTACTAGGAATTTTATTTTTAAACTGGATGGGCTAAATAAATAATATAAATAATAATATCAGGAGCAACTTGGAAACAGAGATAATGTACCTCACACTGGAATGCTATTTTATGACAGTTGCCTAAGGACATCCAGGCATATTATTAAAACCTGCATGTTGTATTCATTTATACTGCAGAGAAAATGTGGGGCTGGCAGTTGAGCCCACAGGAGCTCTGGGTTCAAATTGCTTTCCAACTGACTGTGTGTTCTTGGATAAGTCTCTTCCCCTCTCTGAAATAAGGTCTTTTGGCTCTGTGGCACCCAAGCTTCACTCCAGCAATAAGGCTCCGTATCTATTTTGCTCTAGCTAAAGGTCACTGTCGTTTTTCCAAGGATGTCTTCATGGGCCGGAAACTTTAGGACCAAAGCCAGTGTATCGTGGTGACAAAATGTTCTTGGCCATCTGGTGGGATGGACACAGAGCACAGAGAAGCAGAAAAGGGCTAAGGAGTTGTATCATGAACAGCAGTCTCTGGGTCTATTTACTAGCTCCCAAGGCTACTGCTGATCTCTTTCACAAGATTCTAAGCCCCTCCGCACTACCTTCCTTTTTTTTTTTTGGATTGCATTTATTTATTTATTTGAGAGAGAGAGAGAGAGAGAGAGAGCGCGCATGAGCAGGGGGAGTAGCAGAGGGGGAGGGACAAGCAGACTCCATGTTCAGTGCCGAGCCCAACACCAGGCTTGATCTCACGACTCTGAGATCATGACCTGAACCGAAATCAAGAGTTGGACACTCAACCGACTGAGCCACCCAGAGGCCCCCTGACCACTCCCTTCTTAAAAAAAAAACAAAAACTCGACTCCGGTTCAGGCATTAGAATGAGTCAGGCAGTCATGCAGTATTATAAGTGCAAGAACCTTACAGGTAATTTACATCAAACCACTGCTTCTTTCCGATATTCAGCACACTCACTTATATGAGGACACCCACATCTCAAGAGAAGAATCTGGCCCATGACTCCATTCCCATTAAGCAGCAGAGCTGGACTTGAATGCACGTAGCTCCCCCAGTAGGCTCCTGCTCTTTCTGTCCCTGCAAAAACTATTTTTTTAAAGATTTTATTTATTTGAGAGAGAGAGAGAGAGAGAGAGAGAGGACAAGCAGGGAGGAGGGGCAGAGGGAGAGGGAGAAGTAGAGTTCCTGCTGAGCAGGGAAGCCCTACGTGGGACTAAATTCCAGGACCCTGAGATCATGACCTGAGCCGAAGGCAGATGCTTAATCGACTGAGCCACCCAGGTGCCCCCCTGCAAAGATTATTCTTTACTCGAGTCACTATCTTTGACTAGAATGCAGCCCAACGAAGTCCCATAAGCCATCACTTTCCAAAGGGTCATCTGTGATCCAGCAGCAGCAACATCAGCTGGAAACTTGTTACAAACGCAGAATCTCAGGTCCCTCCCCAGACCCATTCAATTAGATTCCACCTTTGTGGTAAGACCCCCAGGTAGTTCCTGTGCACATTACAGTTTGAGAAGCACCAACATAAACGGCCTTTAATTCAGGACAAACATCACAGTTCTACACCATCCCTCTAGCTCAGCCATCCCATACTGGGAATTATTACAGTTCGGAGTGGCCCAAGAGGACCATCATGGTTACTTATAAATCAGCACTAGCAAGTGGATCTTTAGTCCTCTACACAGAAAGCTGTGACCTCTGGGGCTCCTGGGTGGCTCAGTCGTTAAGTGTCTGCCTTCGGCTCAGGTCATGATCCCAGGGTGCTGGATCGAGTCCCGCAACGGGCTCCCTGCTCCGCAGGAAGCCTGCTTCTCCTCTCCCACTCCCCCTGCTTGTGTTCCCTCTCTCGCTGTGTCTCTCTCTGTCAAATAAATAAATAAATAAATCTTAAAAAAAAAAAGAAAAAAAGCTGTGACCTCCATGGGAGAGGGCTTCATGATTTTCCATCTCCACTTGGGAATCAACACCCATTTTGGTATCTAGGAAAAAAGGAGGAGACGTCTTTTTAAATTATTATTAAACTATCAGGGCGCCTGGGTGGCTCAGTCGTTAAGCATCTGCCTTTGGCTCAGGTCATGATCCCAGGATCCTGGGATCGAGCCCCGCGTTGGGCTAAAAAAAATAAAAAATAAAATAAAATACCAGATGACTGTGACTCTTTTGTTAACTTCTGCTTCCTTGGCTTTGGTTTCATGAAACCAAACCTCCTATTTACGTAGGATTTACATAAGGTTCATTGTTCTTTCCATGGCAAAAAGCAGCAGCCTGGGGAAGAAAAAAAGAGCAAGAGCACGGGGCCCAGAGTCCCCAGAGCTGGGTTTCGATACTACCTCAACTATTCAGTAGCTGTGTGACCCAGGACAGAGCAGTTTACCTCTCTGAAACTTACTTTCCTTGTCAGTAGAATTGTTATGCCAATAATAACTAACTAAGGAGAGGCCAGAGAGCTTATCTATATGAAAGTTCCCATCACGTGGCAAGCATTCAGTAGGATGCAGAGCTGTGTGATTCAGAAAGGTAGTAACTGGAGCAGGTAATAAATACTTCATGAGTATCCACAATGTGCAGAGACACTGAATACAACAGCAAATGAGACAGATATAGGATCTGCCCCGACAGAACCACTGTCCATTGAGAAAGTAAGACAGAAAATGACCAAGTGCTTGCTGTGTGCGAGGCACTGTTCTGAGAACTATACATAGAACAACTGATTTAACCAGCACTGCTATCCTGTGAATACTGGGTACTGTCACTAGCCCATTCTACAGATGAGGAAACCGAAGCACACAGTGGTTAGGTAGCCTTGCCAAGACATATTCAGCTAGTAAGTAGGAGATCCTAGGATATGAACTCAGACAGGTCAGTTCTAGAGCCCATGTACTTAAGCTCTGTGTTAATCTGCTTCACCATATGTAGCAACTAAATATATATAAATACATGCTGAAAAAGCAGATGGCCAGAGAATTAGGGGAGTGTTCCAGGGAGACTTGACCTAGTCTGAAGAGTCAGAGAAGGATCTCTGAGGAGATGATAAGGATGAGGAGAAGGAAGTGATGAGAGCCCAAGTAAAAGAGGGAAAAATCATCCAGCAGGGCAACAACAGGGCTGAAGACCTGGACTGAACTCAGAGACTGCTTACTTGAACATAGGTGACAGATAGGGCTTGATTCCTGGGGAAGACTGCAGCTCCAAACAAACAAATAAACCCACAAATACTCTTGCAAATCAACCTTTTGAGCGCCACTCTGCCAGATAGGCATTCCCAGTGCTCAGTCTTGGCTAGTGTCTACACCTAGCATTTTCAGAGATGAAAAAGGAAGGACAGATGAGCTGGTAAGGAGAAGCAGCAAGACTGAGGGCTTTGGCATGGAGTCTGGCCATGGAGCCCCTGACGTCTTCCTGCTCCACCTTGAGAAGATAATTTGAAAGAGCTTCCTAAACTTCCATTTCCTCATCTGGAAAGTGGAAAATGTCCTTACTTATAAGAAATAAGTATGGAACCTACTTCTGATTGTGGTGGTGACGTTTAGGTAAGCTGTGTATGTGTGGTGCCTAAGATGTGGTATGTGCTCGAGGAATGTTTTCTCGCTTCCCTCCTCACTGTTCAAAGTTAGAAGCTGTGCAGGGAAATAAGATGCAGTCTCCAGCATCCAGGTCCCCTCACGCATCCTCGGATGCTTTAACCGATATGGAGTTAGCAAGTTCTGTCACAGAGCCCTCATGAGACTGTTTTAAAAAATGTATTCATTTCTTTAAGATCCTTCGGAGAAAGCAAAGCTCCAATTTTGAAGAAAACATCCAAATGCCCCCTTGATAGTCTTCCTTACAAAAAAACTAACAGAAAATGAAATGGGCAATCAAATTATAAGAGGGCAGCTAATACAATTAACAGGATTTTTTTTTTGCAGTACACAGAAAAGAAATATGTATGACTTTAACCCCAAAGGCCAGAGGAGAAATCTGGGGTCGAAAAGGCAGAACTTCAGGACTGGAAATCAACTTGAGGAGCATTAGTCAAGCCCCCCATTTTCCAGCAAACATGAGTGATTTTTAAAGCTGAAGTAAAGGTCACTTGGGATTATTGGCAGAATGAGGACTTGAACTTGGGCCCCCTGGAGCAATCAAGAGGCAGCGTATATCGTGCCAACAGCACTGAGCAGCTAAGGAGATTCGCTGCTCAACACAAATCATTCAAGTTCCAATGTTTATGCGGAATGCCGTGGATATGTGACAACTCAGGGAACTTATCCTTCTCTGGAGAGGGAAAATGGAATTAAAACTGCTATAAAACAGCAGAGCCTTGATTCAACAAACTTTAGAACATATTCTCTTTCCAAATAAGTGTAATAATTCTCATTGACCCCTTTGTGGGAAGTTGGTAAAGTTTGCTTAGATTTGCATGTGATTTCCATACTGGTCACTCAGTTCCAAACTCACCTCGATGGGTAATCACAGGCCTATTCCTGTTTCAGTTCTTGGTCCTTAAGCAAGAATGTCCAGTGCTTTGGCCTCTGCCAGGCAAAGTCATCACCCAAGGAAAGCAAGGCCATTTGCCATCTTTCCTCCTAATCCTGATGCCCTTCAGATGCCTTTCAGAAAGCCACAAAAGACTCCCCAGTGCAGTAATGCACTGTGTGGTCTGAACAAATCAGCTATGAAAGATGTGGGCTGGGCATTACATGCCACTAGGAAATTACTGTTAATTTTGATGGGTATGATAATTGTATTCTTATTATGTAAGATAATAGCCTAATACTTTTTACAGTTGCATTCTGAAATATTTGAGAGTAAATGATGTCTGTAATTTGCTTTAAAATATAAACTTCTTTAAAATGCTATGCAAATATTAAAAAAAAGGGATAAAGTAAATGCAGCAAAATGTTAGGAAGGGTTAAAGCAAGGTATTAGCATCCATTATAATGTAATCTTTACTTTTCTGTATATAAACATTTGAATACTAGAAATTAAAAAAAAAACTAAATAAAGTTATTCTGTTAGGATTAGAAAAAGAGCTATGGAACTTGACCTCTTGTTATACTGTTTGACCTCCCAAATGTCAACTGCATAGGTAAATACTATGAGACAGAAGGCAAGAACTCCTTTCTTTTATGTAAAAAGTGCACACAGGTAACTCACATGTGATATTTTCTCATTGCAAAAACATCCAACCATCAAGAAATATAAGGACTAATGAGTGAAAGTCCCTCTCTGGATTGCCCTCTCCTTGTCACCTTCCCATCATCAGCAGTTTAGTGCAAGTAAGTAGGAAAATGGATTTGTGTTCTTGGGGAAAACTCAATGGCAATGGCAAAATCACCCAGGACAAAAATGATGAAAGCACAGCCATGGGGTGGGACAGAATGAGAGGAAATGCTTTCTGATTCGTTGAAAACCTGGGTGCAGGTATACTGTTTTTGGAAAGACACCAAGGTGCTCATTGTGCTTTCTCCCCAGTAGGAGAACATGGCGTCCCTAAAACTGAGTTCAGTTCATGTCATCCAGGAGAGCCTGAAGGTCTGCAAACTCTCCCTTACATCAAGATGCCCAGGTTGGTAAGGTATGTCCTTCTCTCACAGTGAACATTCTCAACACTTTTTCAACATGGTGTGCCCTACCTGGGAGGAGTGTGTCACCCTCAGCTTTGGATCCAATGAGGATCCAAGGGTCCAGAGTGACATGAAAGTCATGACAAGGTGAGCTACATGGGGTCATGCTTGCCTCCCTTACATTGCATATCCTTGGTTAAATGAAGCAGGAACTTAGGATAAATGTATAGGTATTACCTGTTTTTACTAATCTGCAATCTGTTACCTATTGAAAAATCTGTAATCTCTCTATGGTCCTTTTTCTGTGTGCCTAACATATATGCTTAATAATAGTAATAGTAATCACATAATAAGCCCTTGGAGGATAGCAAGATTCTAAGCACTTTGTACATATTAAATTATTTAATACTTAAAACATTCCTCGAAGGTATATACTATTTTTATCCCCATTTTACAAATGGAGAAACTGATGCCAGGGCACTTAAATAACTTATCCAAACTCACCCAGTTAGAAAGTAGTAGCACTGGGATTTCAACCCAGGTCTTCTGACTTCAGGGCATGCTCTCTTAACCATCACACTGTTCATTATCTCTGTGATTCACAAACCGTTCTGCTTTTAGCTTTGTTTTTCAAGAAAGGGATCATACTAGATGTGATTTACTTCATTTTCACTTCCAACTATGCCTTGGACTTTTTGATACGTCAGTTCATAAAGATCTGCCTCATTTTTTTTAAACACTATCTTTCATGGATAGCACATAGATGTACAGAACCACATTCTAATTATTGTGCATTTACATTATTTCTGGTATCTTTTGTTATAAATAATGCTGCAAAGAACCATCTTGGACTTGTATTTTTAGGCATACATGTATTTCCATAGATTAGATTCTAGAAGGAAAATTGCTGGATCAAATGATATGCACATTTAAAATTTTCATAAACATTGAAATAAGATTTCTACTTTTCAACTTATAATAGTGGCCAGAAACCAAAAATCCATGACTTAGGAGGGAGGGTAAATAAATGATATCAACATTGGGCATGTGGTTTATCAGTACAGTTGCTTTTTCCATCCCACATACCACAGCATAAACACTGAGCCCCCAAAAGAACTGGATCACGGACAGACCTTATATCTAGGTGACTTTAGCCTACTATGCGAAAGGGCAAAAGGCCACACTAGAGAATATGGTAGCACTTTACAATCATAATAATAAAACCACGATACCAGTAACCATAATGGGCACCATTTATTGAGCATGTACCGAGTGCTAGAAACCCCTGAAGGGCATTCACTGCCTTGTGTAATCCTCCTAACAATCTACAGTCCCGTGAGTGCCCAGAGTCAACTGCATGTGCCTTCTGATCACAGTTCAGTTCTCCCTTCCACAGGGAAGCCCTCAATGATGCGACCAGGTCAAATTCCCTTATAATATTCTCTCGTAGCCAAACACCTCGTCATTATAATGCTTTATGGAGTGGTAAGTTTATATCGAATAGTGTGATTCGTGGATTAACCTCTATTTCCCTTTCTAAACTCCACAAGGGCAGGGATGGTGAAAAATGAATGAGGAAGGAGCAAATGGAGCAGTGCATGAGTCACGGAGCACGAAGGCAGTGAAAGAAGCATTCATTCCGAGCAGGTATGCTGGGAGCTTCATGGAGGAGAGGACTCTGGAACCACAGCTTGAGCTAAATACTGATGGTCAATACCATATAGGCAGTTACAGATGGGGAAGTACATCCAGTCCAGAACATGTGATCAAGGGGATTGGGGTAAAAAAGTACAGAGCAAGTGTGTGAAACAAGAAAAGAAACAACATGGCTGGAACTTCCTGCTTTGTTTGTCTGGGTCCTCTAGCTGAGGGCAGAGGGTCAAATTCATTTGACCTATGCCTTACTTAGTGAGCTGTGTCATGTGTCATCCTCTCTTAACAGCGTTAAGTATTTAAAAGAGAATGAAAAGCCATGACAGGCAGGAATTTCTAACACTGGAACACGAGGATGGGGGAAAACTTCTAGGACAGCAATCTTTACGGGCCCTGTAGACCATACTGTTGTGGATACTCACATCCTCCATCTATTAGCATACACTGTTCTTGCTGACCCTGGATCCAGGAAAATACCCTCTGGTATTTGAGCAGCTACAATGGCAAGTGTGCTACACCACAACATGGTGGTTTCAAGAGAATGTACAATTTTGGTATGATTCATACCCTTCTATTCCCTGAAACTTGATGAAAGCAAATTTTTCACTAATAGCCATGCGCAGCAATGCCCATGTATAATGGCTTATACCTGAAGTGGCGAAGGAATCATCTACCCCAATCCCCAGCCCCCAATCCCCTCAGAATGCTCAAGCTCATTTGGGTTTCAGGAGGAATTGAACTGTTACGGTCTGGTAGGAGACGCTGAGCAAACTGTTGGAAATGCTTCACATTGTATTGAAACAATGGACTGGCTCTCTTCTGGGGGGCATTGGTGTAGTTTCCAGAAATTGGATGAATCATTAGTCTCAACCAGGTAATTGTCATTCCCACTTGGCCGGGCTCCAGGTGACCTTTCTTAAAAGCTGCAGAAGAAATACGTGCTATAAATAGGAACATTTGAGAAGTATTTTCTGGAAGAAAAACTCTAGGGCATCAAGGTCTCCTTCTTGTCTTACTCATCTCTCTACCAAACAAAGAGTTCCTTCTGGGTCCTTCTTCTCTGAGATCTGTGAGTGTAATTAAATGAAGAGGAACAAGAAGGCCATGTTTTTTAGAGAAGGAAAAGAAAGTACTAGCCGTGTATATCATGGCTTTAGCCATGTATATCAGTTAGGAATGGTCTGGGTTGCAAATAAGAGAATATTGGTCTCTTATAAGTATATATTTATAACATAAAAACTTCTCTTTCTTTAAGGCTTGGCTTAAGTCTTCTGAATGGTCTCCAGAAAGCTATTTCTGAAGATGTTAACCCACAGAAAACTGAATGTTTACTAGAAGCCAGCCATTAATACCATAGATGATTCTCACAACGACCCTGCCAAATAGTTAACATTCTGCATAACAGAGTAACTATTTTAGTGCCTTTTTTTTAGAAGATTTTATTTATTTATTTGAGAGAGAGCATGAGAGAGAGAGAGCATGAGCAGAGGGAGGGGCAGAGGGAGAGGGAGAAGCAGACTGCCTGCTGCCTGCTGAGCAGGGAGCCTGATGCGGGACTCGATCCCAAGACCCTGGGATCATGACCTAGGCTGAAGGCAGACTCTTAATTGACTGAGCCACCCAGCTGCCCTAGAGTAACTTTGTTAGAGTCACTGTTTGAGCTCAAGTCTATCTGGAGCCCAAGACTTTCTCTCTTTTCCTTGTAACATATGTGCTTTTTTCTTCCTCTACTGAATTCCTCCGGCACTTACAGTGCTGCCAAAGCCAATGTCTTCTCCTGTAGTATTCTATGAATTATTGATTTGTGTAAATTATAGAAAAAGAATTCCACTTCCCAGGAGCTAATGGTCTTGGTTTAACCAGCCAAGCAAACTTTCCTCATAGGGTTTTATACACAGGGCCAAAAGACAAACTTCTCAGTGAGGACTTGCCTTTGGTACCTTTGCCTAATGAGGAATAAGGTATGTTTGCTAAAACCCTGCTACAGCTCACAAGCCTGGCTGGTTTAGCTGCTCTGGGGTGGGTCCTAGGTGGGGCCCAGACTAGCGTATTTTTGAAAACCTCCTTAAGTTTTCCCGTGTAGCTCAGATTGCTGTTCTAAGATGACACTGAGACTCTGCATATTTACCTAGCACTTTGGGTGGTTCTAATGATCAGGCTAGTCTGTGTGAGACTGACCACATATATAACCTTTTTGAGAGAAAGGTAGGGACTCTTTCTTGGTTCTGGTCACGGTGGCGAATTTACCCTAGGCTTGAGCGTGCCAATGGGGTGTTAAGAGTTTTTGTAAAATATAAGAGTCGCCATCTATAGAATCTCTACTGCAATGCAAGTCACTATAATAAGAACTTTAAATAGCCGATTGTTTTCTTCCTTATACTACTTTTTGAGCTAGATATTTGTATTACCCCATTTTTAGAGACAAGGAAAATTGCCTCAGGTCACATTGTTAGTAAATGGTGGAACTGGAGGTCCAATCCAGGAAGCCTGACCCTTGGTCTATGGTTTTAGCTCTATACAGCACTTCCTGCTCTGTGTCACACTGGAGCTCCTCAATGGCACTCTGTGTAAGTTCTATCCTCTCTACTGAGCCAGAACAGAGGAGGGGAAGTTAAAGCCCAGAATTAGTCTGGACCTCTGTCCTAGAGCAAGGGAGCCTGGTATAGAAGGAGAAACAAAGAGCCTTTAAGATGTGAGGGGACTAAAGATGCTATAAAGTCAAGCTAAAATCCTGCTACCATGTGTAAGACCTCACTCTAAGTGCAAGGACCTGATCTTCTTAGGCACCGACAACAGTTCTTTCTAGGCTGTATGACACAGTGGATTCACCTTAGACCTCAGAGTCTAACAGAGTTTACATATCTGCTCCAACATTTACAAGTCTCACAAGCAAATGCCTTTAAATTTCGGAGCCTCGGTAGCCTCAGTTGTAAAGAGAATAAACTAAAGCCTTCTGCTTCACATGGTTCTGGGAATAAAAGATGGTAATAAACATGGTAACCTGTAAATAACTGTAAATACCTTCCTAGGCCTGTTTCCTAAGCAACCACCCATTAGTTCAGCCATCAGAGGGTTAAGAAAGCCAGCTTGAATGCAATCACAGGGTTGAGATATTTTATTTCCGAACAAAGGTTCTGTAATTTCAGCTTGGCTATGCCTATATCCAGCTCCTCATCCAAGCCTCACGGCTGCCTGTGGGACTTGTAAGCAGATCCAGAGCCTCACAGTAATACTCTTTGAAAAAGCACCGTGCTTTAATAAGTCACTTTTCTTTCCTCGGGCGAAGTTCAAATGAATTAGATTGTGAGGCACTTTATGCAAAATGTCTGACCTTCACTGGCTCTGATTTGCATTGTCATCTTTCCTTTATTCTTCTAAAGTGCCTTCATTTTGCATAATGTTATAATGTTATTCAGGCTTTGCAGTTAGCACTATTTCATTTCTCCAATTATAGCCATTTTAGGCAAAGCTATAGATAACCTTCAGAAACCCATGCCTGTGTGATATTTCATTCACAAGGAGGAAGCAAAGAAACCGGGCTTAAAAAAAAAAAAAAAGAAAAAAAAATACTAGAAAGCTCACTTGGGGTGGAAATTTAAAACTCCAAGACTAGATTTTCTTTCCCTTTTTGGGGATTAAGACAGAGTGTTGTCTGCGTACCATGAAAATCTCTGTATTACCAGTTAGTTATTATGGGCAAAGCTTACTATTGAAGCAGGGGCATTCACCTAAGCAGAAAAACCTAGTGTTATTGATGCATAATTTGAAGAGTCTCCCAACCTAAGATCTCTCTTCCATCTGTCCCAGTAGGTCCCACCCCATGGTGGGAAATGGCCGATCCTAAGGCCAAGGACCGGAATCAGTTAATGGGCCAATGTCTATAGGAGACAGGACATAATGCATTGTTATCTGCCACTTGTTAGTCTAAATGAGATTCTGATCATTTCTTCTAATTTAAAGTTGGTTGGAGAAAGGCCAAGAACAGATTCTGAGAGACAGGGATGGAGCAGGAGTGAGATGAACCCAAACCAAATGTCAACCGTTTCATGCCTTTGCCAGGACATTGATTATAATTTGGATACGCTAAATAGTAGAAGGAAACATTCATTTTTCATAACATTCATCAAATACCTACTATTCACCAGACATCAAGTTACATAGCAAATAATATACAATGTACTCACTTTTAACCGAACTTACCATCCTAGTCACAAGATTGTAGTGACTTAGGCAAATAATAGATGAATTATGGACCACCAGAGAGACTGAAGTTCTATAGTGGAATTAAACTTCAATGAACAAAGAATCTGTGGCTCTTTTATTTCTCTACTGTTACTTTACTCTTCTTCACATGAACCCCAATTTGCCAAATATCTTTAAATGTAGTCCATGCAAGTTGAAAAGTGAATCTAATCAGTTGCTAAATCATTCATTTATATTTAAGGCCATCTCCTTGAAATAAGTGCTCTTTTCCCTGGTCTTCTCCCCACCCTTGCTCATTTCTGGCTATATGGCAGAATGGCTGACATGACCCTATGGAACTATGTGGAAGGCAATTCCCCAGGTCTGATATTTGAGTGTACGGTGGGCAGCGTTTTATCAGGTTTCCTTGGTTTTGCTTCATTCTTGGGTATGAGGGACATTGACACTAACATCTATGAATAATGAACTCGTCCGTAGAATTTTCTTAGCTCAGTGAGTCAGATGCCTTCATTCCATTTGCCCCATAACAGTGTCTATTCTCAATGACACTACAGAATCTCTGAGTCTAGAATATTCTCTTCCTCCAGCCCCGGCCCAGGAAGCCATCCCTTGGCTTCTGTCGAAGGGTCTCCTCATTTGGCCCCATTACAGACCCAACGGCTCTAAACTTAGTGTTCTTTCTGCTGTACTAGAACCTAATGAATCTCAGGACTGCTGATAAAAACCCTCTTTATGCCAGACCATTCTCTCTCTCTCTCTTTTTTAATAAGATTTATTTGTTTATTTATTTATTTTTATGATGTTCTACCTACAATTAATAGACACTTACTTTTTATATTTTAATATATAGTCTGCCTTTCTTAATTGTCTTGATAAGTATTTTTTTAAAGATTTATTTAAAGAGAGCAAATGCGGGGGGTGGGGGGAGACACAGGGGGACATGGGGAGAGACACTCCAAGCTGACTCCGTGCTGAGCACTGGAGCCCCCTGGGGGTTCAATCTCACAATCATCAGATCATGATTGGAGCTGCAGTTCACACCAGGCGACTTTCCACAGTTGTTTCAGTTATATTTGAGAGAGAGAGAAAGAGAAAGGGAGCACAAGTAAGGAGAGGGACAGTGGGAGAGAATCCTCAAGCAGACTCCTCGCTGAGCACGGAGCCCAATGCGGGGCTCAGTCCCACAGCCATGAGATCATGACCTGAGCCCGAAACCAAGAGTCAGATGCTTAACTGACTGAGCCATCCAGGCGGCGCCCCCAGACCATTCTCTTAAACCACATCCAACTTATTGGCTTGTGGTTGCTCTGCATTATGGTGTCTTCTTGGAGTCCTCAGCAGAGGCAGGGACCAGGGCTCTCTGTCCTGCATAGTCCCTAAGATCTAGCCAGCACATCTCCTTCCACCTCCAGAGAAGAAGAAAGAGTTTTATTCCTGGCTGCCTTCCTCTCTCATCTCTGGCTTCCTTCTCAGTCCTCTGGGCTCAAAGAGAGGGAGTCTGTCCCTACACGGGATCCTCCTCCTCCCCAGGAGCACCCAACCCTCCCTCCCCCCAGTCCCTGTGCAATACTAGCAAACATGATGTGGGGAGGCAGAAATATTAAACTATAATCAACTAAGACATATCTAAAATAACATCATCTTTATCCTTAAATATCCAGATTCTCAATCACCAACTAGCAGCAGTAATTTTCCTTCCCATTTTGCTGATAAGAAGAAAGACAAAAATGAAGACAGGTAGACATAAAACTGAGTGCATAGCAATCCAAATTGAATTCTGGCCTCAAGCGTCATTAGTGAGACCTCTGGGTGACTGATCTGCTATCATCTCCTCCAATCCAGTCTGTATCCCTATCAGAGATGACATGTTGCTTATCCATGTGTTTCTCTTCTGTGCCTCTCAATAGACTCAGAACTTGATGGAGGAAAAAGTAGTACTTCAAATCCCCTTCATGATGGTTTTCAATATGGTCACTGCCAGTTTTTTTCTCTGTCTCTTCCCCATAGCCTATAGATTTGTGTAAGTTATAGACCATGTTCTTTCTCATTTTTGTATTTTGAGGATATAGCACATTATCTGGCCCAATAAATATCTTCAATGAGTGGAGGTGTGAATGAAAACTTTATACCACACTTACGGGCTCATAATATAGAACAGAATTGTCTGAGTAAATGAAGGAATGGCATAGACTTGTACACTCTCTGTAACTAACTCTGATTCTTTGTCACATGATGCTTACCAGCTTGAACAATCGGCACCTCACAATTTTGCTGCAGGCCTGAGGGTAAAGAGCCCTTGGCAGCAACTCCTCACTGCTTTGATGTTCCAATGCTTAAATTTGGCTGGGCTGCAGAGTTCTTCAACCCTATCAGCAAGCACTGAATCACCCACAAAGCACAGCATCAAAGCTGGGTGATACTATCCCTCTCACCCATGGCTTCTCTTTCTGCTTTTCTGCTCTCCCTTTAGAAACCAATCTGTCTCTTGCTGCATGTTAAACCATAATAGTATGTCATGCAGCCTTCCTTATCACTAACAAGCTGACACAGGCATTCAGGAAGCCCATGATGTCTAAACCACTTTTTTTTTTTTTTTGGCTGAATATTTTTTTCCTCCAAACTCTTGTCTTCTTTCCCAGAAATTCAGCTGTGCTATTTTTAGCCTGAATTAGGTGTGTCTCTTTCCAGGAGATTTCTTTTCTGTAAGCAGCGATAAATACTTCAGAATATATCCTCAATTTTACCATATTAGCGATCACATTATTTATTAATTAGCCATCCCTATGGATTGGGTTGATATTTTGACAAAGGAAACACATGCTAATTTGCATGATTTTCATTTCTGGGCTTCTAGACCACCCCCATTTGTATAGGGAAGGAAAGCATCTGATGACCCCAGAAGGTTTCAAACTAATTTCCTTCATGAACTAATCACCTACTAGTACTGAGTGGGTACTCCAAACTCTCCTTCAGTAACTTTTTGCTATTTAACAAACAAGTCCATAATTTAGTAGCTTTAGAGGACAGCCACGTATCATTTCTCATGAACTTGGAGGTTATCTGGGAAATTTTGCTGATCTGGGTTGAACTTGGTGGGCTCACTCATGCATTTGCAGTCAGCTGAGAGGTAGGTAGGCAGTTTTGCTGATCTTGGCTGAGCTTCTGTGTCATGCTTGGGGGTGGACTGTCCAAAGTGACACTGGTTGTGGCAACTCAGTCCTGCCTGATCTCTCATCCTCCAGCAGGCTGATCTAGGCTCAGTTCCATGGAATTGGTAGGATTCTATGTTCAAGCAAACTCAATCGTGGAAGGACAGAGGAGACACTCAAGGGCTTTCCAAGCCTCTACTTGTGGCCGTTTCATAGCATACTAATAACCAAAGTGGAGGTCACTCTTAGTCCAAAGTCAGAGGGGAAGGACTTCAAGTTACAGGATAAAGGACACGAGTAAAGAGAAGTCATTAAGGAGGGCCCATCAGCCACAACTAATACCACTTCCCAAATTCTCCTTCTGCCATGTGTACTGAGTAAGAGAACACCTTTAATGCCCCACCTAATTTAATCTCTGCTGGGGATAACATCATCATCATCAACAACAACAAATAGTCTCATGGAGCACCAACTGCCATGCTTACGCTACAAATAAATGTTCTTATTTAATACACAGAAACATCCTATAAAGTAGATACTATTATTATTTCGAGTCAGGTGTTCTAACTTCAATCCCCATGGGCTTAAGTATGAGGTCAGTCTTCCTGTAAAAGCAGGTTTGAAATTCTGTCTCCTATAGGAACACCTATCATGATAATGGTATTTTATTTTACTTTGCTCTTGTCTCCCAATAAAAACTCTTTGGTGAGGAGTTTATACACCAAACCTCTCCGTATAGTACAAATCATCTAAATGGCCAAAGTGTGTGTGAATATACAAACATATATGAAATTGAGAGGCACAATGACAAATATAACTCAGGGATCATTTCTCAAAAATGGCTCACAAATCATTTTGTGCCAAATCCGTAGGTCCCTGGAATCTCTCTTGACACTCCCAAATTATTGCTAGGCAACAACAAGAGTGGGAAGGGAAAACAATCTGCTTCTGGGAGCATCCCTCTGCTCTGGATCCAGCCCTTCTACACCTGCTTTCGCAAAGACGTTGGATCAAAGAAGGTAGTGACATAGCCATGCAAACATGACACAAAACTACTCACTGAATGGTGGGTGAGAATGAAGAAGATTAGGGGGAGAAGAGATGCCTAGCACTTAATAAAAAAAAAAAAAGGCAACATCATGTCTTATCAAGCCTGACTTAGGTTACACTTTGATACAACACCCTTCAATACATTACTTGGAGTAAAAAAATCACATCACCTAACAAAAATTTCATTAGCCTATTGAATAAGCTTCCGAAATGGCCAGGACTGTAAGGCAAGATAGTCTAGGTTGCTGTGATTTCATCATCAATACAAGTTACACTACGCGGTGGTGAAGAATGTTGTAGAGTATATCATGGCTCTTATTGGAAGCTGTTTTGCATGTTCAGGTTGAATTGGCATTAGGCATCCCATGGCCCCCCGGGGGTGCCCCAAGTAACAATATAAGCCAAGGGTCAATAAAGTCTTTCTGTAAAAGGCCAGATGGAAAATATGTTAGGCTTTTTACGCCATATGGTCTCTATTGCAGCTCTGCTATTTTGCACAAAAGCAACCAGAGATGATACGTAAACAAATGTCCATAGCTGTTTTCCTATAAAACTTTATTTACAAAACCAGATGGTGGGCCAGATTTGGCCTGTGGGCTGTAACTTTTTGACAACTGACATAAACAATCAGGAAGTCTCTGAAGATTTGGTGAGTGTTTCTCTGGAGAGTAAGTTTGGCTTCTGAACAGAAGAAGCACGGGCAGATTTAACTAAGACTAACGTCCCCCTCCTTGTGATGCTCTGCAGTGGGAATCTGGACAGGCTTGGTTAAAAGTTACATGATAACCATGCTTACCAACTTGAACAATCTGCACCTCTCAATTTTGCTGCAGGCCTGAAGGTGAAGAACGCTTGCAGCAATTCCTGTCAAGTGAACTTGACAGCCAAGAAAGGGACTCCACTGGGAAAAGGGAGTCTCCCAGAAAGAACAAGACTAAGGCCACAGAGGAGCCTTGTTTCCCTCTGAGACAAATTCAATGCTTTTCTCTGCACAGACTTATTCTAAAGTGCTTGAAGATGTAAACACAGGAAGAACCAATGGACTCAAGTCAAATACTGAAAAGGCACTAGATGCAAATAGACCTGAGGTCCATTCCCAGCCTTACCACTAACTATTTGGGTGAGTTATTTGATGACTGGGACCAAGTTTTCTCCACCTATGGAAAGAGTGTTTCTCAGAGTATCATCTGTGTACCTATCTGTATCAGAATCACTTAGTTTATTTATTTAAAATTCCGACCCCTCTCTCCCCAACAGACCTACTGAATTAGAATCTCTGAGGGTTGAGACTAGGTAATATGTATGCATAGCACGAGCTCCAAAGGCTCTTAAAACCCAGGAAAGTTTGAGAACCACTGGATAAGAAAGATACTCTCCAGTATGCCTTCCAGCCCTGGGGTCCCGTGCCTCTCTGAAATGTGGCATTAAGGTCTATCATCTTCTGTGGTGCTGACAACTCAGGGAGAAGCCTGTTAACTGTGACACATGTGGTACTCATTAGAGCTGCATGGAATTTCAAAAAAGAATAACCAGCCTCACCTATATCTCTGTTTGGAGAAATGGTCTCTTAGCCTGGGTAAGAAGTGTGATTTAACAATCACAAGGGGAGAAAAACATACCTCCACACCCTTTTCCTCAGGCCAAAATGCAAATTTGGAACTCACTCTGCATGCCTTTCCAGGGAGGTGGCACAGCTGATGAGGGACCTCATACTTGTAGCAACAGGCCCCAGAAGCTGAATCATATCCTTGCAAATGACATAGCTCCCTTCAGCTCAGTAGAGCAGCTTAGAGAGAAAGGAAATGCGTGTGTGTGTGTGTGTGTGTGTGTGTGTGTGTGTGTGGTGTGTGTGTGTATCATATATATGTGCTGACAAGTGTAGTATGTGTGGTGTTTGTGGGTGTATATTGTATACATGGGGTATATGTGTGAGTGTGGTATCTATGTATATGGTATGTGTACGTTGTATATATGTGCAGGCCTGTGTGGTGCATATTGTGTGTGTGTGTGTGTGTGTGTGCTGGGGGAGGGCACAGAGATGGTTAGCCAAGAGAACCAGAGTTCATAGATTCAACAGCTCCTACTATGTCCAGCTCCAGGCTAGGAGCTTAGAGTGAGGACTTAGCACAAGCCCCCTGCCCTGAAAACCCCCATTCCAGTGAGTAGTCTTCCCTGAGTGCTACAGGCCAGGCATGTTCCCTCATCAGCCGCACAACAGTCCCTCTGAGATAGACTGTGGTTATAGCAGGAAGGCTGAGGCTAAGACAGGTTAACTACAGAATGCCGTAACCCAACTCAAGAATTTGAACCCAGGCAGGTCAGATCACAAAGCCCATCTTATCAACCACTGTCATCACAGCACAGGCTTTTGAAGGCATCATGATCTCAGGATGTGTTCCCACAATCCCGTGAGTTAGACCCTGTTATTCTCACTGTGCCAGTGAGGGAACAGCCCAGTGCCGCAGAGTCAGGAAGTGGCAGACCTGGGATGTGGACCCAGGCGGGCGTGCTCCAGGGCCGCGCTCTAAGCATTCTGTCACTTTGCCTCTTAAAGACGGACAAGCCTGGAAATAAATGACAATGCAGATGTATGCACAGAGGTCAGAGAAAGAAAAGGGTAATGTTTTGGGGGAGGCGAGAGAAAGCTTCCCCAGGAAGTGCTGTCTGTTCTCTTGGATTTGTAAACCTGACTCTTAGAGGCAGAGAGAGCCTGATGGTTGTAATTTTATACCTGCTTGATTTGTCCTTGCTTGGGTGGGGAGCCGGGAGTCGTGTTCTATTTCTCTTTCCTTTTCTTTGAACATAAAGTCCCTAGATGAAATGTGAAATCCCTCCTTTGGCCATGTCAACAGCCTCTTATGGTACCCCTCCCCTAGGAGCTAAAGAGCTGTCAAGGGCAAGGCAAGTTTGTAAATGGGCAGAGGAGAGAGGAGTGGAAGTGTCTGTCCATTCAGAGTAGTGTTGCCCAGAAAGCAAGCCCTACCGCATTGGAGAAAAAGTCTTGTTTTATATTTTGTTCCCGGATCTGCCACAGTCTCTAGTCTTCTTTTCAAAATAACTGGAGATTATTTAATAATAAACTCATGGTTACCATGTATTCCAAAAAGACAATCTTAACCCTCAGAGGCTTGGGTTTAGCTGTAGAGGGCATTAGTGACTAGAACCAGCGGCTAAAGTTTGTTGAAACTACAATGTGTTTGTTATTTTTTTAAAATCTTGAAAATAAAACAATAAATACAAGAGAAATATCAAACCTAAATATATATGAACAAAAACTGCACGGGAAGATATCTTAGCAAGCCAACTGAGTCAACTCAGTGTAAGAGTGTGTGTGTGTGTGTGTGTGTGTGTGTGTGTGTGTGTGTTCACATATCACTCCGGTCACCCTGCACTTGCATACTTCCAGAAATGTAAGGTCACTACTTGCCCAGGCAGGTCACCCCTTTGTATTGTAACTCAAATAGTTCGGGAGGCACCTTACAATTATTCACCACTTGCCCTGTATCTGACTTCTGAAGCTACTCAGAGTTGATTTTGAATACTTTTTATTGACTTCAAAAGCTTTTTGGAAGAAAGACATGAAAAGCAACTGTATATAAGTAAAATAAAGAGACAAATGAATTCTTCTCCACATAAAAAACCCACTGATTATTTGAAGATGACTAATAAATTCCTCTAATGTGTCTCTTCTCCTTCCAGTTTGAATATCACTTCTGCCTACCTCCAATCCCCACATCCGGAGTCACCTGACTCTCTCCCCAGACACACACAGGTGTACCCACACGTGTGCACACGCACTGCCAATTGGCAGGGTCAGCTCTTCTTTAAAACTCTGTGACTGGTGTTATCCTTAAGTGCAGTGGGAGATGCTCACAGGACTTCTTTCAAAGTTAGGCTTGCTGAGGGTCCAGCTCAGCACTTACGTGGTCTTTATTACAATGGCATTACCTCCACATCCCTGCACCTGACTCCCTAACTTGTAGCTCAGGTCATCATGGTCTTGCTGCTGTTTCCTGAGTGTGTCCCCATCTTAAAACCACCCTTCCTGGACCGAAGTCTTGATCCCAGGTCCCTATCCAACAATTTTTCCAGACCCCATGGCCTCAGACATTTTAACAAACTCAGTCTTCATTTCAACCAGTTGATTGAATGTTTATAAGGGAGGCCAAGGACAGACATAGTGGCTAACCAAAGATGACCCTGTTCTTCAACCACTGTGTGGCTGTTGAAATTTACTATCATCCAGCCTTCATTTCTCAAGTTTTTCTTCCAAAATATTATGAAGGAAACTTCCCAGTTCCTTGCTGAAATTGATACACATCATCACAATGGCACCCAGTGCTTGGCTAGTCTAGCAACCCCATCACCCTTCTTATTCTTAGCTCATCCATACCCGTTCCTGGTGATCACTGCTTCCCTTTCTAAATGCTGAGAAAAAATATATATTTCTCAATTGTAGAGTTTTCTTGGGGATAGACACCAAATTCAGATGTAAATTCTAATATCCATCTTCCCTTCCTACCTAACACTGAGTGATTTGTCCATCTTCAGTCCTCTGGAATTGTCCTCTGAAGTTCCTCAGAAATTGGAGTTACAACTGTATTCTTAAGTTCTTAGTAGGAAAAGCATGAGACTGAGATGTGAGTTCAAATCTTCTCTCTATGGGGGCCCCTTGGTGGCTCAGTGAGTTAAGCATCCAACTCTTGGTTTCTGCTCAGGTCAGGATCTCATGGGTCTCCCAGGGGTGGAGAGATCAATCCCCACATCAGGCTCTGCACTGATGGTTTATTCTCTTTGCACCACAGGCTTCTTCTCTGTAAAATGGATATAATATGTGTTTTCCAGAGTTGATATGAGAAAGGAAGTCAAAAGCACACCTAACACAGTAACTGACATGTCTTTTGTAAATGCCTGTCCCTGTCCTGTGGGGATCTATTGACTGTTTTTGCTTCCTGATATCTGTGCTTCCATAGCATTTCCTCGTCCTGTATTTCCCTTTCCATGTTCCAGCCTTTCCAGTTGGAATATTACCCCCCTAGACAAATATGACATGTTTTATAAGATGTAGATAGCTCTGTTTCCTCACTGTCATCTGTTAGCATCATGTTTTCTGCCCTGGGCCCTGAGCCTCTTCCTTCCCTCCTCTCCTTATTGTAAAAATAGCTTTTAAATAGCCCCACTGCAGCTCCCAGTACCTTTAATTCTGAGTATTCTTCCCAAGTATTCAGCATGCACTCAATGTTGAAAATCCATGGTAAACAGACTGATACATCTTACAGTGAGCATTGGTTTCCTGCAGCTGAAATGGGGTTTACCTCTTGCCCCAAGTCCTGGTGTGAGTATAGCACATGATGGAACCAGGATTCTAATCTAAGTGTCCTTTCTGCCATGTGATATTGGCACAAATGAACTTTTTTGAGAAATATGAACCAAGGAAGGATTATGAAGGATGGTGTAAGGAGGCCCCATGATCCTCCTCTGACATCACCTGCCTCCATTCAGTTGATTATCAACTAATCCTTATTAAATGGATACTGGATAGGGTCATTAAGGTATAACCGATAACAGCTAAGGTGTGAACCACTTCCAGTGGGAATGGAGTCGTGGCCTTATTTATATCCACACATTCCCAGAGGGGGGTGATGGAAGTGGCTGTCCTGGCCCCATCATTCACCAGTCAACCCTAATGTAATCCTTCCATTGCTCTCAAACATTAAGCACTAAATGCAGTCAACAGAGGATCTTCTTACTCCATGATTTACATATCCTTGTGCCTTATAAGCCATACCCTTCTTTACTCATTCTCCACATAGTGAGGTATAAAGAGGTCTTCAGTAGCTAGGGTGGACCTGGGCTATTGTCTCACTCTTGTTCCTACCCCTCAGGGAGTGACCATGGAAATTCACTGTGCTTCTCCGGGCCCCCATTTCTCAGCTGTAAAATCAAGGAGATGGACTATTCTTGAAAGAACATCCTGCCTACAGTTCTAAGTGGTCAAATGCCTGGTTCCAGAGACACTTGGCTGTGCACAGATATTAGCAATCAGCGTCCTGCTCCAAGTGCCATCAGCTCTGTAGAAACAAAGACATGGCTCTTCACGGGGGCTCCCACAGCGTGACCCGAATACTCGCATTCTTTCCCGAGAGCCCGTTCACTCACTCTAACAGTCTTTGTGGGGAAAACAGAATTGGAACTGTGGCAGCAGACTCACAGCCTGGCTTTGTCACTTACACACTGTGTGGCCTTGAGGAAGCCATGCCACCTCTCTGGGCTTCTGTCACTTCCTCTGTAACTTGGCATAATGGTACACCCTCGAAGGCAGTGGTGGATCTCAAATTCTTACAAGACTAAATCACTGATCTGCTTGGAAGGTGGCCTGAGGTGCTTGGCCTGAACCTGCGGCTGTGAGGATAGCTGGCACAAGAAGAGTGCATTTACTTGTTTATTTGAGGAGGTCTGAGTGGGAGCCCTGGTGCAGAGGACATGAGACAGGGGGACTCAAGTCTCAAGTTACCCTAACAGCACAGTCATTATTCACAGGGCTATTGTGACAATTCAATGTGATTCCATATGCCAAAGTGCCTGGCACTTCCTCAAAGAAATACAACAAAATGCTGGCTGTGTACATGAGTCTGCTTTGTGCCCAGGCTCTAGGTAACACAGACAGAAGCTCTTGTTGTGTACGTTCTTGTTACTTGTTGATATTCAATAAATCACCTCCTTTTCTAAGCTTCAGTTTCCCCCTCAGTAGAATGTGACCACTAAATTAAGATCTCTCTCTCTCTTCTCCAAATTTACTACCCCATAATAATTTTTAGAAAAATACAGCACGAACTCTTATGTGGACTATCCTATATCAAGCTTAAGGATATTTAAGAAGAATCTGGTTATAGACATGATTATGTCTATATTGATTGTTATTTGTTGTATACGTACTCATTCCAGTGCTTGATTCTGGAAGTACAGAGTTGACCTAAACAGAGGTTCTGGCAAATATTGATACACAATCATAAACAGAAAAAAGATTTGCATAGAAAAGAAGTATACATTTGGTGGCACTGTGTGTCAGGAGGGTATTACCTAGGAAGGAAGGAATACATGAGGAAGTGATATTTGAAATATGGAGGATGGTTCGGAGTTAGCGAGGTGAAGAGTAGGAAGAAAGAAACACAGAAAATGTATCTTAAGGGAACTTCGAGGGCTCCTTAAGGACAAGTTGATCAAGATTATTGAGCCAGGGTAATAGACTCATAGATTTACTCTTTCCGAAATGTGGCCCTATTAGAAACTGATGCCTCCAGCAAAATCTCCACCCAATCCCTAGTTTTCAATTCTGGAAGACTTTTTTTTTTTTTTGGAAGTGGCTACACTAAGTATTTTAGGACTAGATACTCTCCCTTTTCATGTGCACAGTATTTTTCAACTTAACTGTTTACAAAGCAGAATTGCATGTATGATTTCACCTAATATGCACAGTAGATGGTATTATCCTCAGTTATAGGGGCAGAAATGGAGAGATGGTGAAGTGAAGGGGCATACTTGTGGTCAAACAGCCAGTAAGTGGTGGCACCTGGATTTTCCTCCCTTCGATTTCCTGCCCCAGCGTTCTGTTGGCCCCTCTTTCTAGTGAGGAGACCATGTGCAACAAGGGGGAAAAAGTCATTTTATTCCTTTTAACAGAAAATTGGTCAATTAATCCAACAACACCAGCTTGAGAGATTAAAGTCAAATGATTTTTTTTTCACTCCATTTAGGACCTGCTTCCAAGCCACACAAAAGAATAAATAAAAATTTTAAATACACCCTTTGGTTTTTGACCCTGAACATTATTACATGGCTCCATCCCAGCCTTCATTCAACAGAATTGGCTCTGAATAACACTTTGTTTCCAAAAAGTCAACTCCACCCTCAAAGGATAAAAATTCATCACCATAGGGAAGACTCAAAGGAATGTCCTGTAAGCTCTGAAGCCGGTTCTCAGGAATGTCCAAACACCTTTTGAACAGCGGCAATGCCATCTGAATAAGAGTTCAGCCTTCCCCTGAGTAAGATCCCTGATGGTGATCAGTGGTTCTTTGAAGGAATTGGTACTGATATACTAAAATACACTGAATTATATAGCTTTATATGGGTCAATTGTATGATATGGGACTTATATCTCAATAACATGGTTTTTTAAAAAGTAACCTCTTGGGCTATCTGCAGCAAAGCTCAAAGAGGTAGCTTTATGCCTACAGGTTGCAGTTAAAGCTGGAGAGATATAAACCACCGTTAACCTTGCTCCTTCCTGCTTATCAGCTGGCGACTAACTTCCTGCCACCTCCCTGGGTTACATGAACTCATCATCTCCAATACTTCACGGGAGTCCAGGGATCCAGATTGAGCCTTCTAGTCTTTCTTCAACAACGATCTTTGAAATGGCAGTCTTTTGAGAGCAATCTCCATGTCACAGGCCAGCTGCCTTGAGGCCTGCCAAGTATTCATAGAAACTAACAAATCCCCAAGGCCCCTCATGAAAACCATTTCCTCAGGAAGACTCCCTACAGTGGAGTTCAAGGAAGCTGCTGAAATCCCCAACATGTAGGGACTGCAAAAAAGAAAACAAAGGTTCCTTACTCTGAGGAATATGTTTGGTCAATGGCCTGGGGCCTTTTAAAACCAGCAGCAGAATTTACTGAGTGGAAAGATTAATTGAGTGAAAGGCATCGGCACCCTGAATTCAAGAGACTGTCCTCATTAGCAAAACTCACTAACAATTGAGAGAACGTTGGATGAGAAACAGAAGAGTCTAGTCATCAAAAAGAAGTTTTATTTAAATCTGACCTAAATACACACACACACACACACACACACATACACACACACATACACACACATACACACACATCATTTAGTGCATACAATTATCTCTTTATCTTTTTATCTTCTTTTCTCTCTCTCTTTTTTCTTTCTTTTAAATCATTCATCAAAGGCCCTACTGTGTGCCAAGTGCTGAGTGAACAACACTGCCACAACCCCTTCTCCCACATAGTTCATGGTTACTGGGATATTTCCAAAATGGGGATACGGTTACTGGGATTTTCCAGAATGCTGCAAAATCGCTTCTTGCCCTCATTCTAGCAAGTGGTCCAGTATGGAGCTGTGTGTGTAAATGCTCCATATGTGTGGATATGTCATACCTGGTCAAGATTAGATTGATTTTGGTCGCCAACCAGTCTTGGGGTTTGCAGAGGGACCACTGAAGCTAGAAGCAGTCATAGAAAGCCATAGACCCAGGGAAATTCTAATTTTTTATACCTCTGGAGCATAATGGGAGACCCTAAATCACAGGAATCCTGCTCTTCAATATTTACCTGGCCACAAAGTATCCTATTTTTCTTTAGTTCTTCAAGAGTGTGGGAGACCCAAACATCACAATGGATGATTTAGAAGAAGGAACCTGTCAAATCGCCAAAGCTGCCAGGACCCCAAGATTATTGATTCCCATAGAAAGGTAGGTGGGAACACAAAGTATCTTGGTATTGACTCAAACACGGGAGGTCAAAGAGACATTGGAATAGTATTTCCTAGGTAGAAAGTCATGCATATAAGAGTTCATTAAGATTAAGTTTTGCTGTGAGTAAAAGAGATACAGAAAATTATTGCTTAAATAAAGAAAAAGTTTCCTTCTCACATTTCAGAAGTCTTGAGGCAGGCATTCCAGAGCTGTTAGATTGCCTCCACAGTGCCAAAAACCAGCATCCTGCTAAACTGGTCCTCCACGAATGGTTTCTATTCCCATAACATCCTCAGGTTCCAAATTTCCTTCTGAAGTCAGCCATTACATGAACTTTCCAGAAGTAAAATGGGTGAGTGAAGAAAGAAAGGCAAGCCTCTTCTCTTTTAAAGAAAGTTCCTGGAAGATCCCAGTGACACTAACACTTATATAACATTGGCCAAAATGTAGTCACGTGACCACACCTTGTTGTAAGGAGGGGGGAGATTTGGTGGAGCCGCAATGTGCCCCAGTAAACATTATGGCCTGTTACTAAATGCAAAAGGAGAATGGATTATGAGCTCAACTACAGATCATCTCTACCATGGTCATCAAACAATTTGCTGAAAAAAAAAAAGTTCCATAAACCAGCTATGGTATTAACTACCCAAGGTCCTTGAGAAGGAAAACTTCTGCCTCTCTGGGCCTGTTTCTTTACTTGTAAAATGAGGACATATGACCACTCAGGTGGCATCCCTCTTATTTTTTAAAACCTATTTGACTTGGGTAGATTATGTAGAGGATGTTCTCAATTCCGCTTGCTGTTGAAGCGCATTTGATGCCCCACCCAACCCAAGGAACCCACTGAGGACCAATAAGGGAAGCAAAAAGACCTTCCGGGCATCTTGTGAAGCTTTCCCAAACACAGATGCTAACTCAGCTTCTGGAAATTTAAATCAATCTGCGTGTGCACACATGGTTTCCAGGAGAACTCCATGTGCCTCGGTTTTTCTGGTAATCAACCAGGAAATTTCAATGTTGACCCAATATCTAGAGATAAAAATCTTTAACCTTTACCTTCCTAGCTCTTCAACCACCTAACACACAAGGCTGCTTTCTTAAATACCACCACCACCAACTAACCCAATTCTAGTATCTCAGATTCTGAAATTCATGTTTTTTTATGCAACCTAAGGTGCTGCTATAATATTGGGACTAAGAAATCAGGCTCAGGAATTGGATGTCTTGGGGTGCTAGCTCCTGTTCTAAAATTTACATGCTGTGTGACATTGAGCAAATTACTTAGCTCTGCATACCTCAATTCCTTCTTCCCCTCCAATACTGGGAGTGATACTGACATTTATCTCTTTATGGGAGTAGTAAGTACAAGAAGTCCTGGAATGAAATCACTTGTAAATGTTACTTTAAAAAAATGCAAGCTAACTTTTATTCTTCTGCTTCCACTTGTTCATTTCCACTAAGATTTCTCCTTGGCCTTACTTCCAACCCCTCCACTTGCCAGATGTATCATTCTGGAGTCCCCTGCTGGCTGGATATCATGTTTATTGAAACATGTCAATGTCAATGTCCATTGACATTGATGTCAATTGTCAAACAATGTCAAACAATGTCAATCTTGCAAGCCTCTACTCCCAATCTGACCTTCCATGTTGTCTGCCTTTCCGATGTCTACCCTGTAGTTCCAGGTCAGCTGAGTCCCGTTAGGAGAATGATGGGACAGAAGCTAATCAGCAACACTATAAATGTACATGAAGCCGTGGTTGGGCTCAGAATGCTGAGGGGTATCTGTTAGTCATGCCTACTTTCTACTCCCCACAATGAGGTTCCCACTTTCCACACACAGAGCTGTGATCCCAACTCTACCGTCTCAGCATGAAATGAATTCCTAATGCCCTAATTCATTCAACCAATAACTATTTACTCAATCTCTTCCACAAGCTGGATTAATGGTTTACAAGTAAACTCCCCCTAAGAAAAGTCTGAGTGAGGCTCGTTCATTCATTCATTCATTCATTCATTCATTCTTTCATTCATTCCTTCATTCTTTCATTCATTCCTTCATTCAAAATGATCTTACTACTGCAGAAAGGCTGCAAAGACCTTCAATACAGTTCTCTCAAAGTTAATCCACACTCTCTTCTAATGTCAACGGAAGAAACACTGCTTCTTGCTCCATCTGTATTCCTCTACACTCTCAGCTGTCTCCTTTGATACCTATTTTCACATTCTTCATTTCTCCCTGTGGCTGATTCCTTATTCTTCATTTATTTGGAGAGTTTCCATTCAGAAAACAAAGCAAGCATTACTATCTTTTATCTTTGTTCTCTCTCGCTCTTTTTCCCTCTCCTTTTCAAACATCCTAAGCATGTCTAACACTTTCTCGGGCCCCTCTCCCCTTCACTGTATGACTCATGGAAATGTGGTGGAGCCTCACACAAATGGCTCTTTCCAGGGTCACTACCGGCCATCTCCATGCCAAGTTCTAGGGATCTTCCCCATCCTCATATCACATCTTTGTCCTTTTAATGGTGCTTAGCCTTGGTCACTCCCCTGTGCTTGAAATATCAATCCCCCTTCCATCATTTTATTCTGAGTACTTCTCTGCAACATTACTATTTCTTCTCACTGTCCCTCCTTGGATCTAAGTTTTCTACCACCTAGGGAGGCAGTCCCCCAAAGTCTGTTCTCTCTTCTTCTTCACGTTCCTCCTCCTCACTCCATTTCATTGTTGTGTGAATGCTGAACTCACAAATTTCTCTCTATGCTGTAACCTTTCTACCAAGTTCCAGACTTCACCTTTCCAATGGTTACTGGACATCTCCATATCAATGGGCCACTCAAACATGTCTCAAAAAGAATGAATGGTCTTCATGCTTTGCTCTACTTCTGCAAAGGGCCCTTAAACGGTCCATTTTTGTAGGCTTGCCAAAGATGGTCATAATCCAGAGTGCCCATTGTAACCCAAGATATTCTTCTTAGATTCACATATATCATTGTCCCATTCAAAAACCATTGATCAAAATCCTTCTACAGAGAAAAGAGAAATTTTTAAAATCTTTACTAATATAGTGCTCAGACACCTCTGTGATTTGGGTCCAACCATCTTATTAGCTTCATTCATTCATTCATTCATCCATTCATTCATCCAGTCAGTCAACAAGTATTTATTGAGTACTTACTATGAGCCAGGTACTATTCTAAGCATTGGTGAATAAAATAGATAATACTTGATTACTATTATCATCACTACTATTATTAATATCCCTGACCTTAGGGAGCTCCTGCGTCTGTATGGGTTTATCCCCCACAGTATGCTACATTCTACTTAAAAGACTTAAAGTATATCATTCCCTCTTTCTGATCCATTCAGTTTTGTTTTCCACTATTTTCTTGATTTTTTTTTTTTTAATGCATGGAATTTCCTTTCTTCATTTTCTTCTTGCCTGACAAAAATTGCCTTTCAGAATAGCAACCATGACCATGAATAAAACCTCAGAAAAAGGGATTTCTCAAAATCCATCACACACCTTCTCCTCAGCCTCATCCCATCCCTCATTCCTCAGATGTACCATGGGTTTCAGAAACACCAAACTCTTGTAGCTCCTGGGATGGCTGTGCCCTCCCACGGCTCTGTACCTTTACTGTTGGGTTGATCCCAGTCTGGGGAACACACTTCTTCCTCCCTTCTTTTCCTGGCTAACTCCAGGAGGCAATTGAACAGAAGAGTTAGAGTCTGATTGGAATTCTGGCTCCACCCTTTCTTTACCTCTAGCACGACCCAGACAAATCGCTTCACATCTCAAGGTCACAGTTTCATCACCCATACAACGTGGCTAACAACAGTAGCTACATCATAGAGGTGTTGCCATGATTACATGAAATAATACATGGGAAGCAAATGGAACACTGCCTGACACATGCAAGACCTCAGTTAAGTACTGACTATTGCTATTGTGGTCCTAGTCCTACGGTAGAGATAAACCAGGAGCTAGAACACACATAAGAAGAGCAGTTCATGTAACTCTGACAGGTCTGTGAGGATTAGAGAAGTCACCCTCTCTTGTGTACTCAGTTCATCTCTACCCCAGACTGTGACAACATATTTCCTTTGCACATTTACATGTCTCTCCACCGTGGAGAGGCTGAGAGGGTAGGTGCCATGTCTTATGTATATTTGTATTCACGACACGCAGCACAGGCATTGGCTTGCAAAAGCTCAATCATGTTGAGTAAAATAAAAGAATGCACCAATTTTAACTGCTGAGTCAGCTTCTTCTCCAGGAGGCATTTCTGGCTCTCCTCCATCTGCTTCCCTGCAGCATCTGACACTTCAACATTTTGCAGCCATAGTTCCCTGGGCAATATCTCACTACCCCCTAGACTGTAAGCTCCCTGAGAGAAGCCACTCCAACTGTAGGCCATCTTTCAGTGCCGCTTGCTGGGAGAATGCATGAACAAGGTTGAAATACACACCTAGAAATGGAGTTGCTAGGAATTCAGTAATCCCCCAGATGAAAGCTCGGGCATGGGCCTGGAGTGGGTGGCCTGGCGTGGCTCACACTTCCTGCCTTCCTCCAGAACCCCATGATTGCACAGCTTAAAGACTTTACTCTGTGTGGCAAAGCTTTGGAATCTGGCTGCTAAAATCAAACGAAGGGGAAGCGGAGGGGCCAGGAAGTCATTAGAAATGACTGTCCTGAGGTCCCGTTTCATTATGTGGATGCACTCAGTGACATATCTGGAAACTTTTTTCCAGCAGAAGGTTTGTTTTTATTTTTTTCCTTCCACTTGTGGACATGTTGAAAGATCACACAAACGTTTTCAATGAAGTCACTGACAATCACGGGAAGCCAGCAGCAACAGCTGGTGGGTCTGAGTTACCCTGAGGCAATTTAATCTCCTGGCCTCTCATTGGGAAAACAGTTTGAGAAAGGTAAAGCCTCACAGATAAAATATATGTGTGTGTATACACACATACCCACACACACCACACAAATATATATATATATATATGTGTGTGTGTATACATACACACACACACACACACACACACACACACATATCTATGTATTTTTTTTTTTTAAGAAAGAGAACAGGAGGAACAAGGAGAAATTATATGGCTTAAAGCAGTTGTTGCTACTACCCAAAGCTAAGAAAGAAGGCAGGAGGGACCTCACCCCTTGGATGACAGTGCAGCTTGTTATCGGCAGCCAGGGTGGGCAGGGCCAGTGCTCCTGCGAGAACATCACTTCCTTGGTACAATGAGAAACTAGAAGATTTCCAAGTCCCAGCAGACAAACACAGGGAATCTTGGACTGGGGCGCTTTCTGATCTGGAATGCCTGGACCAGCATCACTCATGAGAGATAAGTAACAGGAGAGGGACAACCAATAGGCCAGGGAACCCCCAAAACAGTCATCAGAGTCAACAACCCCAAAAGGGCTGTACAGCTGGGAGCATGTCAGCAGGGATTCCGGGAAAGGTGCCACTCCAGGGAGGTCAGCAGGTCTCACCCCACTTCTGGTCCCACAGGCACGGGATCACAGAGCAGAACTCCTTCCCAAAGGCAAAGCAAAAGGAAGGAGGACTGTGGAGGTCCCTAATGCTCCCATACTTGCTGCTGGAGGAAGAGGTCTACACGTTTGGCTAGGATTTCAGGATCATGATTTTGTGTATCAGTCAGTTAAAAGAAATCACCCTTCAAAGGGAAGTCGTAGTTCTCCCTGAAAATGGGGCCTTTGTCAATCAAAAGGAACAGCGGACCAGTAGAAGTGACCAGCTCTGTGATTACAACTGAAATGGAAACTCTCCTGTGATAATGTACCGATGGCCACGTTCACAAAGACAAAGAAGGTACAGTCGCTGACCTCGAGAGAGTCAGCAGTGACAAGGTAGGAAGGGCCGCTGGACAGGCCACCGTGACGCAGTGGAGTGGGGGCTGCTTTGGAGGCTCCCTGACCCTGCAGAGAGGGTTGGCAAGGCGGGCGTGAACGTGGTGGGCAGAGGGGGAGGGCAGGAACGGAGGGCACTGTACAAAGCAGTCTGTCTGCCACAATTTTTTTTTTTTTTTTGCATTTGTACTTGTGTGCTCCTCCATTGCTCCTCATACACATTAGTTGAAACGTTGCTACCTTTCTGAATTTTTCCCAACCTTTCCTCATCTTTCCTCTGCTTAATACATGCCTGTTTTACTTATCCTTACCATATGCTTGCTGCCCATTTAACTCTGTGCCTATCTCCTTACTGGCATGTGGGATGCCCTCCTCAGCATTCTCAGTATTTTAATCTGCCCATCATTCAAATCCTATCTTCCTCTGACTCTTCTTTCCTTCTTCCTTCCTTCCCCTTTCTTTCTTTTTCTTTCTTTCCTTTCTTTCTTTTTCTTTTTCTTTTTCTTTTTCTTTTTCTTTTTCTTTCTTTCTTTCTTTCTTTCTTTCTTTCTTTCTTTCTTTCTTTCTTTCTTTCTTCTTTCTTTCTTTCTTTCTTTCTTTCTTTTCTTTCTTTCTTTTTCTTTCTTTCTTCCTTCCTTCCTTCCTTCCCCTCTTTCTTTCTTTTCTCTTTCTTTCTTTCTTTTTTTTTTCTTTCTTTCTTTCTTCCTTCCTTCCCCTTTCTTTCTTTCTTCTTTTTTTTTTTTTTTTTTTTTTTTTTTTTTTTTTTTTTTTTTTTTTTTTTTCTTTCTTTCTTTTTTCTTTCTTTCTTTCTTCCTTCCTTCCTTCCTTCCTTCTTTCCTTCCTTCCTTCCTTCCTTCCCCTCTTTCTTAACCAGCTAAGCCGCCCAGGCACCAAGACTCCTTATCTTTATTTTTATTTTTATTTATTTATTTTATTTAAATTCAATTAGCCAACATATAGTACATACTTAGTTTCAGATGCAGTGTTCAATAATTTATCAGTTGTGTATAAGACTCCTTATCTTTAAACTTACCTTTGAATGAGGGGGCAAAGCTTTTTGCTTCCACTAAGTTCTGGTTAACAACAGGCAAGAGAAGAAATTTGGTTGTTGAAGATCCTAGTATAAACGGGGGTTCGTACTCTGGAAAACAGTATGGAGGTTCCTCAAAAAGTTGAAAATAGAGCTATTATATGATCCAGCAATTGCACTACTCGGTATTTACCACAAAGATACAAATGTAGGGATCTAAAGGGGTATGTGCACCCCGATGTTTACAGCAGCAATGTCCACAATAGTCAAACTGTGGAAAGAGCCAAGATGTCCATCGACAGATGAATGGATAAAGAAGGCGTGGTATATATATACAATGGAATACTATGCAGCCATCAGAAGGAATGAGATCTTGCCATTTGCAACAACGTGGATGGAACTGGAGAGTGTTACGCTGAGCAAAATAAGTCAATCAGAGAAAGACATGTATCATATGACCTCGCCGATATGAGGAATTCTTAATCTCAGGAAACAAACTGAGGGTTGCTGGAGTGGTGGGGGGTGGGAGGGATGGGGTGGCTGGGTGACAGACATTGGGGAGGGTGTGTGCTATGGTGAGCGCTGTGAATTGTGCAAGACTGTTGAATCACAGATCTGTACCTCTGAAACAAGTAATACATTATATGTTAAAAAAAAAAGAAGAAGAAGATAGCAGAAGGGGAAGGATGAAGGGGGGGAAATCGGAGGGGGAGACGAACCATGAGAGACGATGGACTCTGAAAGACAAACTGAGGGTTCTGGAGGGGAGGGGTGTGGGGGGATGGGTTAGCCTGGTGATGGGTCTTAAGGAGGGCACGTTCTGCATGGAGCACTGGGTGTTATACGCAAATAATGAATCATGGAACACTGCATCAAAAACTAATGATGTAATGTGTGGTGATTAACATAACATAATAAAAAAAAGAAAAGAAAAGAAAAAGAAATGATAGAATAAGAAAATGTAGGGAGAAACAGATGACTGTGAGAAAGTGGGTGTTTTAGAAATGAAAAATACATTTCAGACAATAAAGATTTCAAAATTAAAAATAAAATAAAATAAAAGAGGGTTCGTATTTTTTTCATAAACATTTTCAGGAAAGTGGCCTACCTAGGCCTTTGAAACAACTTGGCTTTTCATTGTTACTGCCTCAATGGGTACTCAAATAATTTCTACATGAAGTATATTAAAGGAGAGCTGTATTTTGAATGACAGTATCTTTTTGACTTCTGAATGTTGAAGAATATTTTGGTTCCTTTTATCTCCCATATCTTCCTTTTAGAAATTCACCCCCTCCCCATCACTATCCTATTCTTTTTTAGTTGGTCAATTATATGCCTACAGAGTTGGGATAATAATCCAAACTGCTCAATCAGAATAGCCCATTCTCCTGGCCACCATGATTGCTTTAGGCTTGAGGACAAGACACAGGCCCCAGACCAGTCAAAGCCATCCTAGGATGTTTCCCTGAAGCCACTAACAGACCACCTAGATGATCTGAAATGGCTAATGGTGTGTGAAGAACTATAGATGGTAATTTTAGACACCGTGCGCAAAAGGCATAAATGAGAATAAAGCTAACGCAGAAAACAGAGGTGGGTCAGGGAGAAAGAATAAGAGAGAGCATGATTTTTCCCTCTTGAATTCAGCCATGTCCAAAATAAGAATGGCCATTCTTGAACTTCCCAGTCATGGAAATCTATTCACTCTGAGTTATTGTTGCTTAACTTAGTTTCCATTGAGTTTGCGTCTCTTGCAACCAAAAGTATTTTTTACATCCAGATGTATACACATATATCATCTGATACATTGATGATAATAATTTCAAATGAAACGGATTTAGTGAAGAAAAATGGAAAGCCAATAGACGATAGAGTGAAAAAAAGGTATGGTCAGGGCATTGCATGATGATAAAAGACTCAATCCACCAGGAAGACATAACCATCCTAAATATATATGCAGCAAATAGGCGAGCCTTAAAATATATAAAACAAAATAAAACAAGAGCTGAAAGGAGAAACAGACAAATACACATTACAGCTGAAGACTTTAACACCCCACTCATGGCAAACAACAGAACTACTAGCCAAAAATTCAGCAAGAATATAGAATTAACAACACAATCAACCAGCAGGATCTAACTTATATAAACAAAACAAGCCACCCAACAGTGGGAGAGTACACATATTTTTTAAACACCAATGGAGCATTCACCAAGATGGCTGTATCCTGGGCCATAAAATGAGCCTCAACAAATTTAAGAGAACTGAAACCATACAGAGTATGTTCTCTGACCATAATGGAATCTAAGTTGGGTGCAGTAACAGAAAAACCACAGGAAAATCTCGAAATGCTACGAAATTAAACAACGCACTTCGAAACGATCAAAGAGGACGTCTCAAAGGAAATTAAAAAAAAAAGAACTAAATAAAAATGCAACATATGAAAATATGTGGGGTGCATCTTAAGTTGTGCTGAAAGGGTACTTGACAGCACTTAAGACAGTAGGAAAGAGAAAGGTCTCAAATCAATAATCGAAATTCTTACCTCAAAAAAAAAATTCTTTCCTCAAGAAACTAGAGGAGCAAAATAAAAACAAAGCAAGCAGCAGTAAAGAAAAATAATAAAGATAGGGCAGATATAAATGCACTCGAAATTGAGAAAATATTAGAGAAAATAAATGAAGCAAAAGGCTGGTTTCTTCAATAAAGTTAATAAACCTCTTATAGGTCTGACAAAGTTACCAGATGAAAAGACACAAATCACCAATATCAGGCATAAAACTAGGGATATTACTGTAGATCCTGCAGCCACTAAAAGGATAATAAGGCAGTAATACAAATAACTTCCTGCTTATAAATTTGACAACATGAAGAAATGGACCAGTTCCTCAAAAACCACAACGTACTGTCACTCAGCCAAGATGAAATACGCTCCTGAACAGTCCTATAACCGCTAAAGAAATTTCATTTGTCATTTACATCTCCCCAAGAAAGAAGTCTCCAGGTCCAGAAGGTTTCACTGAAGAAATTTACCAAACATTGAAAGAAGCATTAACACTAATTGTACATAAGACCTTCCAGAAAATAGAATCGGGAAGAACCCTTCCCACCTCATCTTATTAGATATTACCCTGATACTAAATCATAAAAGGGCTGTACTAAAATTTAAAGCTACACACTAATATCTCTCATGAACTTAGATATAAAAATCCTCAATGAAATATTCACAAATTGAGTCCAGCAATATATAAAAAGAATTACATGCCATGACCAAGTGCAATGTATTCTAGGCATTAAGACCTGGTTTGATATTCAAAACTCAATCAACGTAATCCACCATTTCAACAAGCTGAAGGAGAAAAGTCATATGATCATATCAACTGAAAAAGCATTTTGACAACATCCAACACCCATTCATGATACAAACTCTCAGCCAATTAGGAATAGAGGGGAATGACTTGCATTTGATAAAGGGAATGAACAAAAACCCTGCAGCTGACATCACACTTGAAGGTGAAAGACTGAACGCTTTCCCCCTAAGATCAGGAACAAGGCAAAGATACACATTCTCACCATTCTGCCCCAGCACAGCCCTGAAGTTCAAGCCAGCCCTCACCCAGCGTGACCGTCTACCTCAGGCCGTGTGCTGGCAGTGGGTTTGGGGGACCACTGACTATCTCAGGAAGGAGATACACATGCATATGGAAAATGACAAGTGGGTCGAGCATCTGAGTTGCAGGGAGAGTAGAGGTATGGAGGAGTGGTGGGTTTGAGTGAATACCAGCAAACTGGAGAAGTCTTGAGAGTCATTTCTCTCCTCCATTAGCTAAGCAATAGGAGACATGAAGCCAGTGTCCCAAGTGGCCGTCCCCACCCCCCATGCTCCCCACCATATGGCCCCTTGAGTCAAGCAGCAAAACTACCTTCCGTGCAGCACAGCAGAACCCGTGGCTCTTTACACCTAAAGAACAATTTTAATTTTATCAGACCTGCTGGGGCTTGTTTTGAGTCTGTGGAAAGATGGGAAGCTCTCCAACAGGAAGTTAGAATAAGGTTACACTGACAAATCTGTAATTTTGCTCATGACTTGAGGGCAGAGGAATGTTCTGCTGTAAAACTGCATTGCTACAAATTTAAAATATATGTGTGTCTGTCTGTCAGCCTCTCTCTCTACCTATCACACACACACAAACACACACACACATACACACACACACACACTTAAGACAATTTGGCTGTTTGGAGCTTGTTCTGACTCTCAAAATTTGAATGTTATCTTCGTTCTGTCCTAAGAAAAACCCTTCCCTCATATAGGGAGGTTGTTTCCTTCCTCACAGTCTTCAGGACCCCCTTTCAAGGTTTTAAGCTCAAACCTCTGTTAACTGGATCCCAACACCTCCTGTTTTTCAGAATCTCTAACCCTCCCTGTCTCCTCACATATTCCACAATCACCAAGTCCTGGCATCTTTGTTTCTGAAATGGTTCTTCAGCATGATCTGTTCCCCCTTAGGACACTCACGACCCCAGTTCCGATCCTCACCATCTCTTACCTGGACTAATGCTCCAGTTTCCTGAACCATCTTCCTGACTCTGTCTCTACCTATAAACCTTTCTCCACCTTGCCGCCAGCACGGCTGTCCACATCCTTTTTCGTGAAGCTCCTTGACAGTTCTCCAAGTACTATGTACATATTAATTCTTTCTGAAATGTCTTTCCCTGCCTTGTCTGTCTGGAGACTTTCTCTTAACCCTGACAGCTCTGCTAAAACAGCTTCTGAGTCGCCATTACTGATGCACCTTTAAGTCACCAATGCAGATATTCCCTCCTTATGTCCTTTCCTACTACCCAGTACATTCACCTAAGAAGCATTTTTGCAATGGCAAATCCGGGATGAATAGAATAAAAAAAAACTCCTGCCAACAAATGATGTCTAGTCTCATGAATATTTTGTGTGTTGTCTCCTTGAAGCCAGTGGCCACGTCTTAAACATCTCTGTGTCTCCAAAGCCTCTGTGCCATGACCCTAGTGGAGACAGAGAAGGATAACATTCAAAATTAAAGTTGATAATAATGGTTGAAACACAAAGAGGTCCTGGAAAATCTTTTATCCCCTCGGTTAACCCGTCTGCTATTTCACTTCTCCTTTCATCACATGTAGGATTTGAACTGTAGGACACCCACATTTCCTTTAAAGCTCAAAGATTCTACTCTAGAGACAGGGAATTCACATTACCACAGTTCCTCTCCTCCAGATTCTCCCTCCCCCCCCAGGAGATGGCCCTTATCCTCCCCAATCCCTGCACCAATTCCTCAGACTCTAAACACAAGAGTAGCAACCATGAGAAGGCATGTGGCTCCATTTTCCTGATACTTTTCATCAAGTCTTTCTCCATATTGCATCCCTTTGGTGATGGCAGCCTTTCCGCTGCTTGTAGACTGTTCTTTGCCCACGTAATTAAAATAGAAAAAAAAAAAAAACACAGGGATTTCATATGTGGGTTTTAGTCTACTGACATCTTTCCTAGGTGTTGCTGGGAAATGAAGGCGACAAGAAAGGGCATGTTTCCACACCAACATGGCGCACGTCCGTAGGTTTGCAGAAGAGCATCTGATAGTCATTCACACGTGAAACGGAAGATCTGGAACAGCTCAGACTAAACACAGTAAGCTGGAAATGGGCTGTCATTGTGGGCAGTTAAGTCAAATGGTCCCCATTAAACCTGTTGAAGTCAGATCAGTGCTCTTATGTCCTCCCCACTCTACGGATATCAGATTCCACAGAAATGTACGTGGAAGTACATAGCATTCTTTGAGTTTTCAGATCAGATCAAAGTCTTGTCCCCACAAGATTTCAGCATAATAGAGAATCCTTTCTAGACTTTATCTAACATCCGACTTTTGACTTGGAATAAACAAACTCTACCTGACTACACTCTTTCATTGCTCCTACTTGATATTGTTAATGAATTGACTTAATTGTTGTTTTGAGTCACAACAGGGTCATGCACAATGATCAATTTCCATTCTGTTGCCTTTCCGGAAAAGTGGGCAACGTGCTCCTAGAGCGTGGTCTCCCCACGTGAGGCTTCTTCAAATTGCACAAAACACACACCCCAAACCCCTCCACACCTGGCTGGAACTGACTCTTGCTTCCATCTGAAGTGGGATAACACTTCCGTCGACCCACCCAGAGCATTCCCCAAGGTGGGGCACGTGGCATTCTTTCCTGCTCCCATAGTGTACCTGAAAACCAAGCTTTGAAAGAGAAGGGATAATAATACAAATGTCAAATTATCTCTCGCTTGGTGGTGAGCAGAGCAAACAGAATGCACTCATTTTGAGGTCTTCTTCCCCAAGTCAGTCCAATTTAAGAAAAAAAAATTCACAAACTATCAAAGATTGGAGAGCTTGACATTTTTATTTCCTCGAACAATTCTCAAAAATACTCAACTGAGTCAAGAACATCAACCAAGA